>NC_056523.1:31068510-31104692 GCF_019175285.1 Sceloporus undulatus | reverse complement strand
CACTATTAGATACTATTGTGCATTTGTAGCATGTAAATACATCTAATCTAACAACAGGGATATATTTAATTTCTTGTTAAGGCAATGTGTGAACTGGTAATGCTACATTTCATAGGAGAGAAGCCAAAGCATACTTCCAGTTTTCTTCTGTCCTCTTCCTTTACTTTAAACAGTTTCATTTCTGTCAGTGTCACTTCATCTCCAATTCCTGGATCTGAATTCAGCTGTATAAAATTTAACAGCTATTTATTTATTTAAAACATTTATATCTCAACTTCCCTTTAAAAAACAAAAGTGGCTAAGAACAAAGAGTTTATACACAGGAGCCTTCCTGATCTGAATGTGTCTGAGAATAAGAGATTCATGATATGACAAGAAGCAAATTGCAGAATGTAAAATATAATTATGCAGCAATGAGTGGGTTTAAGGATCTTGATTTATCCTCTGTGGAATCAGTTCTTTTTGCTGTCACATCACATCACATCTGAATGTGATGCGCAAAGTTACAGTCTGAGAGGGACATGCATACTTAGGGCCACTTTAAATATTACAATGAAGCAGAGATATATAAGTAACTTTCCCACTAGGCCAGGTATTGTGTAAAGTAAGGATCTTTAAGGAAGCTGATCTTTACAAGTTTCAACAATAAATTACCTGGCCTGTATCTTTCACACTAATGTGTAGATTAAATATTTAGAATTCTCAGCTAGAATTGCACTACTTAAAGGTACATTTAAAGATGAACTATTCAGGTTCCTGCAAGGCTTTAAACAGACAAACTTATATAGAAATGGGACATAATTATGAGTTTAAAAAAGCCATGGGAAAAATTGCGAATAGATAATTTTCCCATCCCAAACAGAAGGGGCATTCATGCAGCAGGAAATGTATACTGTAGCTGCTAGTTAAGAGCAGACAAACATGCACACTGGAATATATATACAGGACAAACAACATGCCCCCCCGTGCTCATGGAGATCAGTTCAGATGATTCAGGACCCAATCCCTGATTCTGGTGCAAACTATCCTGATGTCCAGTTCAGCATTGAACCCACAGTTTACCACCCTTACAGTGGATTTTAAAATCTCTCCTGTTACTCCAGATCTTCCCAGAAAATCTAGAGCCCTCCAGAGTGATGCAGGATGGTTGCTTACAATGCATCTCACTATGCTGCCCACCACCGTCACCACAAGTAGTTCCATGGAAGTCTGAACGAGGAACCCAGCCATGTGATTGATGCTGGGAGCCTCATTTTTGAAATGTTTAAGAAATGTTTCTTAAGATATGGAGGGGGAAAAAACACTTCAGACAGCAAATGATATATTCTCTGTTTTCTGAAGATCACTATTTAGAAGAGTGGATTCTAGGCTTTTGTTGACTGGGAGATTTTATAACAGAAATACATGTATAAGCCATCTAGAGCAGCACTTACATGTATCCGAAGAAATGTGGTGCATGAAAGTGCCTTTCCTCCTCTGAAGGGACTAATGAAACAATTATGAGACAGGAACCTTAGGCTTTCATGAAAGTACAGTGTTTATATTACATCTCCAGTCCTCCCAAATTCTGCCCTTGCATTCAGCCTACTTGCTTCTGAAGATCTTGCTACAGCACTGAACCCACAGTATACCACCCTTACAGTGGATTTTAAAATCTCCCCTGTTGCCCCAGATCTTCCCAGAAAATCTAGAGTCCTCCAGAGTGATGCAGGATGGTTGTTCACTTTTAAAGATCTGTGCTGCTTTTATTCCTAAACCAAAAAGGTTTTTCTTTTTCCTTCCCCTGCTGCTACACTGATTTTCAGCATACCATGGGTGAGCCTTCTCAACAGTTTAAATATTTAGAAATATCATTTTATGGGATAAGAGCTTGGGCAACTGACATGATAAAAGCTCAGTATGCAGCACTTTTTTCTAATCCTGCTGGTCAAATCTACTACAGGAAACAAAGGTAGGTTTATGGCTTTGAATATTAAAACTGAATTTCAGTCTTGATTGGTTAACTGTAATTCCAGCTGAGATGGGTTCCTTTAAACTGCAAGACTTTATACTTCACTGCTGATTATTATCTCATAAATGGTGATATCTACTGAAGCAATGTCCATTGAATCATCAACAGACAATCAGGAACTAACTGTTATGATCAGATAGTGAAGAGAGGACATTCTACATGGGGTTCAAAGCATTCTTGGGAATGCAGATCACAGCTAACATTTCCACATGTTTTCAGCATTTAAAAGGGGGTATCTGAATGGCCAGTTCAACTTTAAATTTAAATCTTCCCACTCTTGGACTGCCAAGATGGTGTATTTTATTTTCAGTGTTTGGCTAGAATTCAAGAGACCAGGGTTTGAATCCTTGTTTAGTGATGGAAACCCACTGGATGACCTGGACAAGTCACTCACTCAGAGGAAGGCAAACTTCCTCTGAACAAATCTTGACAAGAAAACACTTTGATAGGTTTGCCTTATGGTTACCATAAGTCAGAAATGACATGAAGGCACAATACAACAACTATTGGAGAATCAAATCCCCCTCTGTTTCCACACACACCAGTGCATTATATCTTTCACACAACAGTTAAGGTTACAGAAACCCAGTTTTCATTTTTCTTCTGAAAACTTAATAATTTCACTGCGGTACACAAAATTCAGCATTTGACAGAGATGCTCAAATTCTGAACTCGTCATTGGTATGACAAAACAAAAACAAAACAAAAAACAAAAACAAAAAAAAACTATTCCTGCCTAGGGTAGGCGTTAGTGTTATTTTGATAATGAGTATAGGACTCAAAGTGATTTGAAACCATTTTCCAGTCTGTTAGATATATTATTTGGATTTGTCCATGATTGAGGCATAGGTAGAAGGCAGCAGAAAGAGAGGAAAACTGCATGTCAGATGGCTAGATGCAATCAGGGAGGCCATGGACTTGGCTCTGCAGGGCCTGAGTAGAGAGGTTGAGAATAGGGCATCTTGGAAATGTCTCATTCACAGGGCTGCCACAAGTTGATGTCAGCTCGAAGGCAGTTAACAACAGCAAAATGCATTAGATGAAATATCTCCTCATCCTCTTTAAGGCAATCTTCTATGATTACCACTCCATTAGGGTAAGCTTTGATACTGGAGTAACCAGGAGAAACACAGTTCCTCCAAGTACAATAGCCACCATCAGCAGGAAAGGCCAGGAAGTCTGCTTCAACAAAACTAATTACATGCACCTAACTCTGATCCTAACTCTAGGGGCCCATTCCCACTATGGTTTTCCTTGATTTCCTGATTACCTTATTTGTGCTTCGTTTCCATTAGAAACAGTCTCAGATGCAACTGTGATCATTCGGTCTTGCTTTGAAGCAAGACAAATGCAAAAACAAAAACAAACCACTCTTTATGCAGTTCTTGTTCAGCAAGTGGGAATGACAGACCTGAATCACATCAAACTGGAGGGGAGGGATTACTAGGACAGTGGGTTGTTACAGGGATGTAACCCATCCCTTAGCAGTTTTTGGGGAAATCCACCAATTTTTCCTTCTCCTTTCCCAGGACCCGTCCTACATTCCAACCTTCAGCCCAGGAGGAATTCTAAAATGTCCTCCATTCTGGAGACCAGGGTTTGGGCATAATAACCCAGCTGAGTCCTAAAAGGGAGAGAAAGCAGGGGATTTTTGCCAGGGAATGGCTGCTGAGGCAGGCTGGTAACTCACAGATTCCCCTTCCCTTCAGGAATCCCAGCTGCCACCTCTTCCAGGTCTCCAGTCTCTCAGCCTCAGAGGACAGCAATGGCAAAACTGGCCAAGAAAACTCCCTCAACTTCCTCTGCCCCCAGACTGCCTGCTCCCTGGGAGGCTTGGGAACTCCAGAGCCCCATGAAGCAGCCCAGTGCGTCATATGATATATATATATATATATGTAAGACTGGCTAGTGTGAACGACAAGCATGTCAAAAAAGACATGAATGCAAAGAAATCTTAAAATAATTTGCTTCCATATTGTTAATTAGGTATCGGCCTCAATTGAATCCATGACCTGGTGTCAATATGATTTGCACACCAGTTTAAATGTAAGTGGGAATGGGCCCCAAGATTGTTAGAAAGCTGAAAATTAAAGTGAACATCCCCACTGGCTGCTTGGTATTACTTCAATCAATTTTTAAGCCACTTGCTTTTCTTTATCTAAAATAATAATAATGTATCTCAAATTGGCTCACATTATTTAATTGTACATATTTATTTATTATTGACATTATTTTTGGTTCTACTGTACAGTACACTGTCTTTTCCAGGTAGCTTATACAAAATTTAAAACAGAATTCTTCATATCACTGATTTTATAGTTATAAGAGCAATAATCATCCCGATTACTTCACAGCCATAGGGCCTCTTAACTCCAAGAACACACCTAGTCTCATCTGGTTTTGGAAAGTTAGGCGGGGTGGGACCTGGGTAGTACTTGGATGGAAGACTATACAGGAATGCCCAGGAGCTTCCTGTAGGACTAGGAGGACAAGGAGTGAATTTGAGAAACTTTAAACCCATTCCCCCATTTAACAAAGATCGAAGAGAGATAATGCATATATCCATTTTTGTAGGATGGTGTGTCATACAGTCCAGAAATTCACCAGCCTCCAGTCTGTTATTTTTTTTAAAGAAAGACTTTTAAGAAAGGCTTGGGACATCTTGATGCTGAAAACCAAGAGAGGAAAAAATTGTCCTTTTTGCAGTGAAAGTTGGTGAGGGGGACTTTGAAGGTTACTTAGCAAACATAAAAAGTTTTTAATCTTTAAGATTTATTTATTTATTTATTTATTTATTTATCTATCTCGCCTTTCTCCCAAAGTGGGACCCAAGGCGGCTAACATACCTAAGTCTCTTTCCTGTTGTAGCCACAGCAGACAAACATGATAACCCTTCTGAAAAAATGAGTCAACATTGTGGTCATATTAGGTTAAATGCAAAACTGTGGAGAGTCGAGTTATCTATTACATGTATGGCTATCATGTATTAATATTCTGGGAATGGGTTATTCGTAACATATCCCCAAATTAGCAGATGATCTATATATCATGGGGGAATGCTTACCTTATTTGTTTCAGTTTTTGAAGCAGAGACTATTAGGCTGAAACAGTAAACAAGAATATTATCAGCCGCAGCCATGGTTGAGTTTACTCTTCATTAGAAGTCTACTTCAGGCCTGTCAGTGTGTCACTGGATGGATCGGACTTGGAGACTTGTATTATCAATCATCCTCATCCTTATCTATATCATGAGAATCCTACATGGTGGTAAAGAACATGAAACCTTTTTAGAAACATGAGCCTAAATTAATTTGTTAGCCTTAACTAGAGTACACTGAATAGGAACTTGGCAAATCCATATATATAAATATATATATACACATCCACTGATTCATTTGGTCTACTCTGGTTGGCACTAACAATTGGATTTGGGCCAAAGTATCCATTTTATCATTTTTGCCAACAAGGGAGCCTTTCTCTATGTTCTTCCAAATAAGCACACCAAATTTTGAAAAGTGTATGTTGAAACCTCTTGGCATTACTCAGGGTTCCATCTGTTCCACCTGACTTGCTTTGGTTATAGTCATAACTGCTATTATGCAGGGGCCTACAAGAAAGGACCAGTTTCCATCCCCTCCTTTTCCAACTGCTAATGAACTGAGTACAAACTATTTGGCACTTCGAATTCACTGAGGGAAAAGGAAAAAAGTGGCAAGGGAAGAGAGAAACTGGAATATATTAAAGGCATCTTTTTAAAAAGTGGGATAACAGAGCATTAATCAGAGCTGTCCCCGTGAAATCAGGACAGTTGGAGACTATGATCCAACATATGGACTCCTGGGTATGCAGCAAAGAGTCAGAGTGAATCAAGGGAAAGGTGTCAGCAAAGATCTGCCTGGAGAAATAAAGGAAGGAAGGAAGGAAGGAAGGAAGGAAGAAAGAAAGAAAACATTTTCTGGGATAGCTGCACTGGTCATACAACAAAAATTCAACAAAATTCAAAACACATGTCATGGTAATAGCAAAAGGCACAAAACATATTACATTAGCTTTCAAAGCTCCATAGCTTCTTCATCAGGCAAAGATGTTAACAATCATCTTTGCCTAATGAAGAAGCCAGGGAGCTTTGAAATGATGCATTTTGCATCTTGTGGTTCGCCTAATCATGTTATTTCTGCAAAGTGTATTTTGGATTTTACTGTATAGCTGAAGCAAAGGGGGACATGCGGAAAACTTGTTTTAGACGGCAAAGGTCAGATGAAATGTTATTGTATGCAGTGAAATAGTAAATATAAAATATACATTTGAACAATGCAGAAAGAGACAATTTAAAGTGACCTGTCTCGATTCCCTTGGTGACACTGGCATATAAAGTAGAGCACAGATACCAGCATCTCAAAAGTGAGCTGTGTGCCTGAGATGCCCTTATTTCAGAGGCTATATTTCAGTTTAATCCTGATATATTTCAAAAAAGAAAGAAAGAAAGCAAAAGAAAAGAAAAGATGAAATGCCACCACATTCCCCCTTTCCTTTTCTTTAGGGATGGTCATAAATTGAGAGCTAGCTGAAAACTTGGGAAATGTAAATCATTCCTTACCAACATGCTTACTTACTTGCCTATTTATTTGCTAATCCTGATTCTTCCAGGACTTCCTGATTTTTCCAGACATCAAAGCTCTATTGAACACCCCCCCCCCCCCCAGCACACTCAGGGAAGTCACACAGGGATATTAAATAGCTGATAATTGACAAGCAATACAACTCTTGGGTGGGTGGAAGCTCTTGTCAACGCATCTCACAAAATCCTTGTGTAGCTTTCAGTAACACATTTCTTTCTGGATGGTGGTCTGTATTTGGGTTTGGGTTTTTGTTTTTGTTTTTAACAAGAGGAAATGTGTAACTCCTGGGTGGTAGGCTCAAAAGATAACGTTCTGCTGTGTGCGAATATTCTGCCATAGATTGAATCCTAGCTGCCAACCTTTTTCTTCAAAAATCCTCTGCTTGTGTTCCTGTATAGAAAAAAGTTTGGACATTTGACACAAATAATGGTTTTTCATAACTAACAGCAGAGGTTGTAGGGTGAAAATGTAGTTTGGAAACGGTTGAGTATATGTAAAAAAAAAACCCTCTTATGCTGAGCCTTCATGATTGTATCATTGTGACAGTTGAAAGTACTGACCCTCATGCAAGGCAGAACATCCAGTTTTCTCCAAGTCTCCAAAAAGAACAACCCTTCCTTCAACCCCTCTCCACCCAATAGTCTTCAGAGGCTGGAGTCCTTCCAAAACTGCATGCAATAGTGGATATTTTGCTGCAGTCAAATGCAGTATGTATGCGTGTGTGTGTGTGTGTGTGCGCGCGCGCGTGTATTTACATGCCTTCAAGTCACCTGTTGACTTATGGTGACCCCCGGAACTTCATAGGGTTTTCTTAGGCAAGGAGTTGTCAGAGGTTGTTTTGCCCGTCACTTCCTCTGAAATATAGCTTACAGCACCTGGTATTCATTAGTGGTTTATCATCCAAGTACAATACATTACCTTAGTTATAACCAACTACAATTCACCAACAGTATGTCAGTCTTCAGTTTCTGCAGAACTTTTAATCAGGATAGATGTTTAAAACTGAGAGGGAGCACAGACATCCAAAAATTTGATTGTTTGTTGTCAGCCACAGGGTATGCAATTAAATGCAGTTGCAAAATGGAGAGCAGAGCCTTGATGAGTCACTGGAAGGTATATAGTTATTGCATGAAAACTAGATATACATCCTGGAATAAAGCTAAAATGAAAACTAGACGTACAACCTGGGATAAAGATAAAGATAAAATATGTAAAAGATAAAATAAAGATAAAATAGTGTGGATAGCCTTGGTGACAGTCTCCCTAGGTTGAAGTTACTGCTGCTGAATGCCAGGTCAGTGAATGGTAAAACAGCAGCCATTCAGGACCTGATCATGGAAGAACAAGCTGACCTGGCATGTATAATGGAGACTGGTTGGATGAGGCTGGAGGAGTTAATCTCTCTCAGCTTTGCCCACCAGGAATGAATAACTATCGGCTAGTGTCTAACCTACGATTTCTGGGCAGGGTTTTGGAACATGATGTGGTGTCTTCCCAACTCCAGGGATTTCTGGATGAAATGGATGATCTAGATCCGTTTCAATCTGGTTTCAGACCTTTCTATGGAACAGAGACAGCCTTGTTCGTAGGGAACTGGACAGGGAGAGTGTGTCTCCTGTTGGTTCTCCTGGACCTCTCAGCCGCTTTTGATGCCATTGATCATGATATCCTTCTGGACCGCCTCTCTGGAATGGGGCTTGGAGCTACTGTTCTACAATGGATCCATTCCTTCCTGGAGGGGGGAACCCAGAAGATGATACTGTGGGACTCCTGTTCGACCGCCTGGCCATTGACCTGTGGGGTCCCTCAGGGTTCTGTGTTGTCCCTTATGCTGTTTAACATATACATGAAACTGCTGGGAAAGGTTGTCCAGAGTTTTGGGGTGCGATGTCATCAATATGCAGATGACACTCAACTCTACTACTCCTTCCCACATCAATCCAAGGAGGCTGGCATGGTCCTAAACCAATGTCTGTCTTCAGTAATGGACTGGATGAGGGCAAACAAGTTGAAACTTAATCCAAACAAGACAGAGGTGCTACTAGTCAGTCGGAAGGCAGATCGAGGAATAGGGATCCAACCTGTGTTAGATGAGGTCACACTTCCCCTGAAGACACAGGTTCGGAGTTTGGGAGTACTCTTGGACTCAGCTTTGAACCTGGAAGCCCAGGTCTCTGCTGTGACCAGGAGTGCTTTCGCACATTTAAAACTTATACACAAGCTGCGCCCATTCCTTGAGAAGCCAGATTTGGCCATGGTGGTACATGCCTTGGTTACATCCCATTTGGACTACTGTAATGGGCTCTACATGGGGCTGCCTTTGAAAAGTGTTTGGAAAATTCAACTGGTTCAAAGAGCTGCTGCCAGGCTATTAACAGGGGCAGATTACAGAGATCATACAACACCCCTGTTGAAACAAAATAAGTAAAGAATAAGTACAGGAATACCTGTTTAACCTAAATGAATTTAAGTCTCCAGGACCAGATAAGCTACATCCAAGGGTATTAAAAGAACTGGCAAGTGTAATATCGGAGCCATTGGCAATAATCTTTGAAAACCCCTGGAGAACAGGAGAAGTCCCAGCAGACTGGAGGAGGGCAAACGTTGTCCCCATCTTCAAAAAGGGGAAGAAAGAGGATCCCAACAATTATCGTCCAGTTAGTCTGACATCAATACCAGGAAAGATTCTAGAGCAGATCATTAAACAGAGAATCTGTGAACATCTAGAAGGCAATGCCATAATCACAAAAAGTCAACATGGGTTTCAGAGAAACAAGTCATGCCAGACAAACCTAATCTCTTTCTTTGATAAAATTACCAGCTTGGTAGATGAAGGGAATGCTGTGGATATAGTATATCTTGATTTCAGTAAGGCCTTTGACAAAGTTCCCCATGACATTCTTGCAAACAAGCTTGTAAAATGTGGGCTAGACAAGGCAATGGTTAAGTGGATTTGTAACTGGTTGACTGGCTGAACCCAAAGGGTGCTCAACAATGGCACCTTTTCATCCTGGAGAGAAGTGACCAGTGGAGTCCCACAGGGCTCTGTCCTGGGCCCAGTGCTATTCAACATCTTTATCAATGACTAGGAGGACAAAATTGGGGGCATACTTATCAAAATTGCAGGTGACACCAAATTAGGGGGAGTAGCTAATACCCCAGTGGACAGGATCAACATTCAAAATGATCTGAATACACTAGAAAGCTGGGCCAAAGCTAACAAAATGAAATTCAACACAGAGAAATGTAAGGTACTGCACTTAGGGCAGAAAAATAAAATGCACAGATATAGGATGGGGGACACCTGGCTGAATGAAACTACATGTGAAAGGGATCTAGGAGTCCAAGTAGACCACAAGTTGAACATGAGTCAACAGTGCGATGCGGCAGCTAACAAGGCCAATGCGATTTTAGGCTGCATCAATAGAAGTATAGTGTCTAGATCAAGGGAAGTAATAGTGGCACTATATTCTGCTCTGGTCAGGGCCCACCTGGAATATTGTGTCCAGTTCTGGGCACCACAATTCAAAAAGGACATTGAGAAACTGGAGCGCGTCCAGAGGAGGGCGACTAAAATGGTGAAAGGTCTGGAAACCATGCCCTATGAGGAACGCCTTAGGGAGCTGGGGATGTTTAGCCTGGAGAAAAGAAGGTTAAGAGGTGATATGATAGCCCTGTTTAAGTATTTGAAGGGATGTCATATTGAGGAGGGAGCAAGCTTGTTTTCTGCTGCTCCAGAGACTAGGACCCGGAGCAATGGATGCAAACTGCAGGAAAAGAGATTCCACCTCAACATTAAGAGGAATTTCCTGACAGTAATCCTTAGGGCTGGAGCATGGCTTTGGTGCGACTTCTGGACTCTTAGGACGCATGCATCATTGAAACACCATACCTCCACTGTGACTTGAAGCAGCTTTATTTTGGCTGTCTGTAACAGGCCTATGAAACAGCTTCATTGGCTGCCAGTTTGTTTCCAGGCACAATTCAAGGTCCTGGTTATTACCTACAAAGCCCTACATAGCTCAGGTCCACACTTTTTGGCAGAACGTTTCTCCTGGTATGAACCGGCCCAGACTCTGAGATCCTCTGGAGAAGCCCTTCTCTCTGCCCCAATACCATCACAAACATGGTTGGTGGGGACACGAGAGAGGGCCTTCTCAGTGGCTGCCCCCTAGACTCTGGAACTCCTTGCCCAGGGAGATGAGAACGGCTCCCTCTTTTATGGCCTTCTGCTGGCAGGTGAAGACCTACCTGTTCATACAGGCATTTAGGGAATTACTATAAGGACAGGCTAGGATGTTGGACCAGTTTAAAAATTCTTTTTAATGTACATTTTTTAAAAAAAATAAAATGTTTTTAATTGTACTGTTTTTTTAATACTGTGAAGCCACTCTGAGTCCCAGTCTTGGGAAAAGAGCAGGAAATAAATAAATAAATAAATAAATAAATGGCTCTTTCTGGAAATACAAGGTCAATATGTATCCAGCCTAGCATAATTAGCTGGACTGAATACACAAAAGATCAAATTGAACATCCATCCTTTCTTCCACATATTAAATTCTCCAGTACACCATACTGTCCAACTGTTCCAAATCCCAATTAATCTTCTGTTGTCTTACTTTTTCAGTTGCCTTTAAAATGTCTCAGTTTCTCTCTTCTGGTCCCATTATCTCCCTTTGTTCTCATCTTACTTACGTTGCTGCAAACTAAGTGCAAAAGTAGTTCACATTCAATTGACTAAGTGGAGGCAAAGGAGAGGTGAGTGTATAATCTTGTCCTTCTCAGTACTGGACCTGAAACTTGGGAATTAATTTTGGGACTTGAGCCTTTTGTTTGCTAAGCAAACTGAACTATAGGTTACCTTGTTACTTTGCTTGCTCATTATCTGGTAGCACATCTCTGCTATCAGCTGTGTAGCAACAAACCTTTGGCTGTTTGCTGGGGCTGTGTTTGGACACTTCCATAGATACAGTTTCAGAACACCTACATAGGATTTCTCTCTGGTATGACACCTGTGGTGGCTCATTGCCTGTGAGGGCGTCACCACAATAAAATGCAAAGCCACATGTGGAAGAAAGGCCACAACTTTATTAACGCAAGCATCAGCAAAAGGTGGGCTTGACCAAAAGCATGAATTCTGGATCATCTTACAACCCGCCGTTGTAGGATAAATGGCATGTCATATAAAGCAAGGCATCGGGATGAGCTAGGGGCTAGAATAACACCCTCTCGTATTCATGCAACCCGAAGATGCAACCCTAGTCACCGAGAAGCGGTGTCACGTTATGGCCCCTGCAATGACCACAACGTATGCCCTCATCACTCCCGTGTCCCATAGGGACTCCTGATACAGTGCTATGCAATCTTCTAGACCATGCCTACCTGATCCAGAACCTCTGCTGCCGCCCCAAAAGTTGTGACAGCAAACCATGCACCCTAGGGAGGACAGGTGGGAGAGCCAAGCAGAAATGGCGCTGAGCAGGATGCCGCATGGCCTATATATAGGCCTGTTCCAAAGGTGGGGGCCGAGAGGGGAGTCGCTCCATCCCCAGGAGCAGCCAGCCAATTGGCTGCCCTGGAGGTCCGGGGCAGCCATAGAGAGGGACTATCCGCCTCCTAGAGTGTCGCTCAGGAGGTGGAAGTCCCTCCTTTTCCACCCTCGGCTGGCCAATTGGAGGCCAGTGCGCCCCAGCAAAGTATGCTGGGGCATGCCAGACCTCCATGGCACCAGGTCCCCGATGGCAACGCTGCCTGCCCGGCGAGTCGGGCAGCAGCCTTTGCCTGTGAGGGCATCGCCACAATAAAATGCAAAGCCACATGTGGAGGAAAGGCCACAACTTTATTAACGCAAGAATCAGCAAAAGGTAGGGTTGGCCAAAAGCATGAGTTCTGGATCATCTTACAATACGCCGTTGTAGGATAAATGGCATGTCATATAAAGCAAGGCATCGGGATAAGCTAGGGGCTAGATTAACACCCTCTCGTATTCATGCAACCCACAGATTCCATTTACCTATAGCCCCTAGTCACCGGGAAGTGGTGTCACATTATGATCCTCGCAATGACCACAACGTATGCCCTCATTGCTCCCATGTCCCATAGGGACTCCTGATACAGTGCTACGCAACCTTCTAGACCATGCCTACCCGAACCAGAACCTCTGCTGCCACTACAAAGGCTGTTCCAAAGGAACGCCACTGCCAACCCTACCCTGAACGCAACACCAACTGGGTTCAGAGATGCTGCCAAGCCAGCCTGACCCATGCAAAAAATTAAGTCCAAATCGGCTGAAGCTGCAAACATATCAACGCGTTCAGCCTAGTGGATGTACATTGCAGAAACACGTAATGTCCACCAATGAAAAGCCAGGTTCAACCTCAATGCCGTCAGAGTGGAAACCAGTAATCGCAGTCATCCGCCTGGGCAGTGACTCAGCCTAAAACCGCAGTGATAGTGCTCAGTCCAAACCTGAAAGTGAAAGAACTAAACAATGTGCAAAACAGCAAACAAAACAGTACAAAGATCCAGTGATCAAACAAGCCATAAGAAAGGTAAGGGATAGGAGCACCCACACAAACCAGGTGAACCAACCACAGCTCAAGCATGGCTATTTAGGAGCAGGGCCAGCTCCCCCACTGTGCAGAGAGGCAGAGCAAGAAATCTGCGAGGCCAGAGATTTGGGAAGGGTCAAAGGGCAGGACAGCCTAGCATGAGGACTTCTGCAAGAGGCACAAAGGTGATCAAATTTGCACTGCATGCGAGAACACTTGCCAACATTGAAATCTCAGCAAACATGGCCCGGACTATCGGAAGGAGCAGAGCAAGTGGAAGATGCAGGTGGCACGGCCTGAGTTCCAACTTCCAATAGCCAAATTTCAGAATGAAGGCGATCCCATCGCTCTCTAGAATTCTGGGAAGCATGCTGGCGGAACGCCGTATCATAAGCGATGGCTGCTGCCTCTCCAGTGAACTCTCTGGCCTTAAGAACATGCAGCAAATGGCTGTTGAGCTGCCAAGCCCGTTCAGGGAAGGCCATGGAAACCATAGCCCTAAAAACGGTGAAACCTTCTAGCCAATTGTCAAAATTGTGGACAACTGGAGGGGAAAAGGGGTGCTTCCTTTTTCCCTTGGATGAGGTAACCGCCAAAGCTGCTTGACCTGTCGGAGGAACCAAACCAAAGACATCAACGAAACAGCCTCTGAGAATCAGCTTCCTTGTTTTGCGAGGTAGATGAGAGCCAGGAGGGCGCTCTCCAGGTGCGCAAACTGGAAACCCTTGTGCTTCCTGGTTGACCCAAACCCCCTGAAGACCAGGTCGCCAGTTACGACGCTTGATGGCCCAGCGCGGCAGGCCTGGGGCCAAGGCATGCTCAACCCAAAAGCGATCTCTGCCAGAACGTAAAGGTGAGTTAACAGCATTGAAAACATCTTGAGCAGCTTGTGAGGATCGAGCCCGTCGGTGTCTTTTCTTGGCTCTGTGACCTTTTTTGCGCCGTCTACGTCTGTTGTCACCATCAACGTTGCCGAACGCCTCGCTGTCCGAACTGGAAGATGATGACAACGTTGAACTGGATGATGACAAGACAACAGAATGCTTCACTGCCACAGGGGTCTTGTCATGGTCTGCCGAAGGTACTTGGCTGGAAGATGAGGCTCCAGGAGATCTGGCAACTGTTGGAAGTGAAGGAGATTCTGGATCACTTAGCTGGCAAGGTGAAGTGGCTTTTGCAATCAGCTCAGCAATGGAACGTGACAGCTCCGACATTGCCAATTCAGACAAACAATGAACAACTGGCGATGGCCCAACATGTGAAGATCCTGATATAGAAAAAATTCTGGAACTTGAGCCCAACGTAGTACCAGAGGAGGAAGTGGCATTAAAATTCAAGGCCGGCATACGCTGAAGTCCCCCAGATTGACCAGACGTAATTTACGTAGCTACTGCCAAAGATGTCTTTTTGTGCCCCACTTTGTTGGGCATGATGAATAAACAGTCAGCAATTGCCATTTAGAAAGAGCAAATAACAAAACAGGTGGCTGAGAGTGTGTAACCAGGCTGAAATTTTTTTGAACAGAGAACAGCAAGCAAGCCCAACACAGGGTGTCCTTGGGCAAGCCACACACTCTCCAAAACCAAAAGCCCTATCCAAATACAGGAGGGGAGGGAAAACAGCCGAAACTACTCACTAGCTGGGCCCCATGGCAGGGAGCCCAGCCCAAAATGGCGGCTGCTGCAGCTCTCTATCCCCCAAAACCGCAGTAAGGGTGGGGGAGGGGAAGGAAGCCCCCACCTGTCTTATGCAAAGCTGCAGGGACCCTAATTCCAAAGCGGGGAGGAGTGGGCAAGCCCCTTGTGCTCGCCTCCCCAAAACTCAGCTTTGCTCAGCAGCAGAGCCAAGCAGAAATAGCGCCGAGCAGGACGCCGTAGGGCCTATATATAGGCCTATTCCAAAGGTGGGGTCCGAGAGGGGAGTCGCCCCGCCCCAAGAGCAGCCAACCAATCGGCTGCCCTGGAGGACCGGGGCAACCATAGAGAGGGACTATCCACCTCCTAGAGTGTCGCTCAGGAGGCGGAAGTCCCTCCTTTTCCCCCCTCGGCCGGCCAATTGGAGGCCAGCGCGCCCCAGCAAAGCATGCTGGGGTGCGCCAGACCTCCGTGGCACCAGACCCCCAGTGGCAATGCTGCCTGCCCGGCGAGTTGGGAGGCAGCCTTTCACACAAATCCAGTAGTGGATTCTGCACTTATCAAATGCTCCAGATGCATATGTCTACCAGGTTAAATGAGCCAGATGTGTTAATTGTCTGCCATGACCAAATCATAGAATCATAGAGTTGGAAGAGACCACAAGGGACATCCAGTCCAACCCCCCTGCCATGCAGGAAATCTCAATCAAAGCATCCCCGACAGATGTCCACCCAGCCTCTGTTTAAAGACTTCTAAGGAAGAAGAAGTAATAAGAGAATGGAGAGAATTAAGAGGGAGGGGTGGCTTAGAAGTTAAGGTGCTGGCTGATGATCGTTTGCAGGTCAGCAGTTTGAGACCCAAGTGCAGTGTGATGAGTGAGCTCCCGTCACCAGTCAGTCTCAGTTTCTGTCAACCTAGAAGTACAAAAGCTTTTAAAGGTGCAAGTAGATAAATAGCACCACCTCAGTGGAAAGGTAAAAGCATCCTATGCAGTCATGCTGACCACATGACCATGGGGTATTTTCTGACAACACTGGCTCCCTTGGCTTAGTAATGGAGATGAGCACCATCCCCTACAGTTGGACACGATTAGACAATCTTGTCAACAGGGAAATTTTATATTTTTTTTAAATAACAAAATGACAGATCTTTATATGATTATGCAGATTTCTACTTCTAGTCATTGAATGGCTGAGTTCATGGTTCTGACTTTATTCCTGTCTCCCTTTATTTTTGCTTCTCATCTTTCCTTCTCACCTTTCCTTTGCTGCTTGAAGTATTCTGTCTGTTATTCATTGTTTCTTCCCTTTCTTTTTGGCCACTGATCACATTTTCCTGTATTCTTCTTTGATTATTTTTCTGGCTTCTCGTCATAGTTCTTCTGGTTCCCAGTAAATTATGCTTAATAATGCAAATGTATGTCTTACATTTTCTGTAAATTCTCTTGTGCGCGATTACTAGTTTTATGTTTTTCTTCAGCTTTATTCTAATTTTTTGTCTAAGTACAGTAGTTCATGATTTGTGCCACAGTCAGCAGCTGGTCAAGTTTTAGCTGCAGGAATGGAGCTTCTTCTTCATCTTTTATTCCCAGTTATGTAGTCAATGGAGTTTATTACACATGTGGGGAAAATACCTTCTTCATACAACCAGAGAGGAGGCATTATCCAATGATATTCATGCAAATGCAGTGAAGATTTTCACACGCATCACGATAACCTATCCCAGGAGTAACCAGGGAATAACCAGCAACAAATCATTCACAGGGAAATCCCGTGAATGATTTGTTGCTGGTTATTCCCTGGTTTTTCTGGGGATAAGTCATCTTTAATCGTGATCGTGTGTGAAAATCCTACCACAATAGCATGAATATCACTAGATAATGTCCATTTAAATCCCTGATTTTCCTCATGTGATAAAGTCCTATCTGATTTTTGTATTGACCATCTGCTGATGTCCATGTGTATAGTCTCCTCTCTGGTTGTATGAAGAAGCTATTTGCAATGAATAGATTCTTGGCCTCACAAAATTCAATCAAACACTCTCCTTCTTCATTTTGTGTACCTAATCTGAAACCAACTTATAATTTTGGATTCTTCTTTGCTTCCCACTTTAGCATTCCAGACGCCTCTTATTAGCAATACTTTTTATAGAGAGAGAGACATTTGATGATTAATGGGTTGTGTAGAAGGATCTTTTAATGTGGTTTGTGTGTACATCATTTTCCCCTTTATTGTTATGGCTCTTAAATGATTTTATACTGTTTTAAATTATGGATGTTTTTACATGATAACATTAATTTGTCGGTGTTTTATTTTGGTGGTTGGCCTCTGAGGCTGAGAAAATGTAGACTTGCCTAAGGTAATCCAGTGGGTTTCTATGGCTGAACAGCGATTTGAACCCTAGTCTCCAAATGTGCTAGTCCAATATTTGATCCACTACACCACTCTCTGTACCGAAATGTCCCAGTGTGTTTTGGAGAAATTATTCTGTGGAGAAAAATATATGGGTTGTTTTTTTCATGTAGAAGCAGGAAACAGTGTCTTTTTCATAGTAAATCCATTTTCTGCACAGAAAGCAAGTTTGTTTGCAGGGGAGTTGTGCACATATTTCTTTCAATAGAACATTTCCTTAATGACACCTCAAAATATTTAAATATCAGAATGAAATGACACAAAATTCTCACTGGTCTATTTTTCTTTCCAATGAGGTTACAAGGAAACCAACCTTTTGACCTGGCAATTTTTCTCCCATTCCTACGTAGAAACATCTTTGTGAAGTCAGCTAAATGTCTGGATTGTCTTTAAAGGTCATTCAGCATACAGCATATTACACTGGCCTAGTCTGGATGTAATAAGCCATGAATAACTGTAGCAGGACTCATCCTCTGAAAGGAGCTTTTCTCCCTCTCTCCTAATACTCATATTAAATGAAGCTGTGTTCACTAAATGAAGTTTCGTGATATGCAATTTTGAACAGGCTGTTAACAGAAACAAAAGAATCAAGTTATGAAAAACCTTTATGAACTGAACACTAGACCTAACTGTAGTTCTGGGTTCCTTTGGGATACTCTAGAGGCAGTTATTAAAGGAAATTTGACTATGGAAATTTGAAGGATTAAAAAAGAGTTAAACAACACTAAGGGGAAAGAACTATCAAAAGAGTATACACACACACATACACAAAAGAAAAATCAGGAAGCAAGAAAATATGGGTAGAATTGTGTCACAATAGATCAGAACTAGATTTTTAAAAAAACCAGAAAGAGTATACCTGGCTTTAATATATTTCAAAAGTAGTTACCATGAGTTTAGTAATAAATTTACAAAATTATTATCTAATGATCTAAAAAAAAAGCTAAAAGAGCTGTACATTTAATCAAAGACTGAAATAATAATTTCATTACAAACACAAATTAAATAGGTAACACCTTTAAGGAATTATATGCAGATCTATATAATAATAAATAATAATAATAAATTTTTATTTTTATCCCGCTCCTTCCCAAGATCAGGGCGGCTCACAACATATATTAAAACAGAGTGGATACAATATAATAAAAACAATCAAACAACTAAATACGATAAAATAACAAGCTAAAAGCCCCATTAGCCCAACCTCTTGGCCACAGAAGAGGAAGGAGGCCCACAGGATTTTAATCGGGGAATGCTTGTTGGAACAGAAAGGTTTTTAAATCCTTTCTGAATTGGGCCAGGGAGGTTGATGAGCGGAGCTCAATGGGCAGCGTGTTCCAAAGGGCCGGGGCGGCGATGGAGAATGTCCTCTTCATGGTGGAGGAGAGCCTGGCCCCAGGCACCTTCAGTAATTGCTGCCCAGATGTTCTGACGGTGCGGGACAGAATATACGGGGAGAGGCGGTCCATCAGGAATCCTGGGCCCAAGCCATTTAGGGCTTTATAGGTAATCACCAACACTTTATATTGAGCCCGGAAGCAGATGGGCAGCCAATAGAGATCTTTCAGCACAGGTGTTATATGGCTGGCCCTGGAAACGCCAGTGACCAGCCTGGCTGCCATGTTCTGCACCATTTGAAGCTTCTGGGTTTGGTATAAGGGTTGCCCCATGTAGAGTACGTTGCAGAAATCCAGTCTCGAGGTTACCAGAGCATGTACAACAGTTTCTAGGTCCCTCTGGGCCAGGTATGGACGGAGCTGGCGAATAAGCCGAAGCTGATGACAGGTGCTCTTGACCGTCGCATTCACCTGAGCAGTCAGGTGAAGCGACGAGTCAAGAAGCACCCCCAAACTGCGTACGGAGTCCTTCACAGGGAGCGTGACCCCATTCAGGACAGGTGGAACCACTGCCATTCCTGATATGATTTAGAAATAAACAGAACTACAAATATATAAGGTTTTGTTCTGGGAACTTCCAATTAACCTCATCTAAAATGTACATAAATAAATTTTAAATACTGCTATAACCTGCAAAGAAATAAAGAACACAATCAACCATTTGAAACTTGATAAATCATCAGATCCAGATGGTTTTAACACAATTTTTTACAAAACTTTTGCCAATAATTTGATTCCATATTAATGTAATTCATTAATGTATTTAATTACATTAATTATTAAATGATATACTCTTGGGAGGAAAAATACCAGATTCCTGGAATACCCCAAAAATGCAGTCATCCCTCCTTATCCACGGATTTATTATCCATGGCTTGAAAATATTCCAAAAAAGTATAAATTCCTAATAGCAAACCTTTATTTTCCATTTTATATATGGCATTTTGCTATGCCATTGTATTTAATGGGACTTGAGCATGCATGGGGTTTGTTATCCACAGAGGGTCCTGGAACCAAACCCCAGTGGATAACAAGGACCTACTGTAATACCTTTATTAAAACCTAGGGGTGACCCAAATCTAGACTTATAACACTATTCAATCAGAACCAAAAATATTTTCATCAATTATTGCTCAAATATTAAATAAATATTAAATATTAAATAAATTCATGATATATCTATCTATCCACCCTGACAAAACTGGCTTTGTGCCAGATAGGACACTAGCTGACGCCATAAAGAGAGGATTAAATATAAATATATTTAAAATAATTAAGTATTTTTTTAAAATATAGAGTCAATCCCATAATGACCTAGTAGCTATAATATCATTGTGTTAAAAGCTTTTGACTGCCTTGAGCATATTTCTCTGATAGAGCTTTAAAAAAAATGAATATGGGTGACAGTTTGTTCAATTATAAATACATTTTATGAAAATAAAAAAGCTGTAGCATGCTTAAATGGAATGTATTCTCAACCATTTCATCTGCTTAGAGGAACTCGGCAAGGCTGCCCACTTCCCCCCGTTCTATTTGTTTTAGCAAGAGAACTTTTAGCATTATTAATAAGAAAAAAACCTCACAAATACAATGTATAAACTTTAAAAGGTAGAACCTACAAAAATAAATTTAAAATTATTCATAAATGGTATTACAATCCATTCAAATTCCATAAGATCAATAATGAAGTTTCAAAGTTGTGTTGGAGATGTTGAGGCAAAATAGGTTATTTGAACCATATGTGGCTAACTTGTCCAAAAATATTCTGGGGATTAAGATGAACAAGCGGCCGGCCGCCTCACCAGGCAGGCCGCTTTGCTGCCGGGAGCCACGCTGCAAGGCTCCCAGGCTTGCCCCAGTATGCTTTGCTGGAGCAGGCTGTGCTGCTATTGGGCTGGTGTGAGGAGGAGAGGTCCTTCCACCTTAGTGGACTGCTCTGGGAGACATGAGGACCTCTCTATGGTGTGCCCCGGTCCTCCAGGGCAGCCCATTGGCTGGGTTGCCTTGAGGGAGGGGCCACCATGCCTGCTATGCATGCTGGGGCCTGGCCTATATAAGGGCCATGTGGTCTGGCCCCAGTGCCATTTGCTGCTTGGCTCTCCCACCCTCGGGTTGGTGGTTTTAGTCACAACTTCAGGGGCGGCGGCATAGGTCATGGATCTGGTTGGTGTGGTTACCAGGGCTATGGAGCACTGGTATGTGAGTCATTAGGTACCTGGGGGCGATGAGGGCATAAGTTGTGGCCACTGCGGGGGCCACAACGTGGTAGCACCTCCTGGTGACTAGGGGCTTAGAGAACATGTGAGCGGCTGGTGGCATGGCTGCGAGATGGCGTTCCTTAGCCCCTAGGTCATCCCATTGCCTGGCGGTCACCAGGCATGCAGCTTATCGAACAACTGGGGGGTTGTTCGATACTACAGATCCTGGCCTCATGCTATGGGCCAACCCTACCAATTTTATTTGCTTGCTGAATAAAGTTGTGGCCTTTCCTCCAGCTTTGGCTCATGTGTTTACTTGCGGCGGCCTCCTAGGCAATAATGTTGGGCCAAAAAGTCCACTTCAGAGATGCGCTATTATTAATTTCTATATTTGAAAGTGAAAGTGAAAAGCTGCCTAATAAAACTCTAATAGCACTTCTGTTAACCACCGCAAGGCTAGAAATAGCTAAAAAATGGAAAACAATAGAAAATCTCTCCATGTGTCATATAGGATACGGACAATAGCTCTTCCAAAAAAAATAACATGTAAAGTAAGAATAGCAAGAGGGAATATATAAAAAAAGATATGTTTGAGGGTTCTTGGAACTAAGCCATTTATTGCTTGTATTACCCAAGGCAATACTGGACTTAGCCTTCCATTCGATCAAGAGAGATTTTGGGAAAACAAGTATTGAAGGTTATATAGAAACAACATGTAGCTATTTGGAAGAGAATTCATATTTCTGGTGAGTGAAAGGGATAAGGTTCACAAGTTCATGATTTGGGGAGAGTAGGGCAGAAGGGAAGGACAGAAGGAGAAGACTGGCTCATGAAATTATTTGACATGAAAGAGATGGACAGATTAACCTCTAGGCTGAATCAAAAAGATATAGAAAAAAAAGAGGAAGAATGGTTTCTTATAACAGAATTTTGCAAAAAAAAATATGGCAGTAACAGAGCAAGTACTTTGGGGAAAGAAAAGACACTAGTTAAAATAAGAGTAAGAGATTTGACATTTGAAACTGAAATTTTTGTTTTGGAATTTACAGGAGGGAAAATGACTATAAGGGTGAATAGTTTGATAAAATAGAAGGATCTCAATGTCAGGAGAATATGGGAAGTTGGTGAGAAATTATTAACTTCGGTATTTCGTGGAACATAATGTTGAAATGACTTAATGAACCCAAATTTTATGTTTCGAAGAAAACTTTTGATATGATTTCAGTAAGCTTGTAAATTTGTAAAATGATAAAAATATAATTAAAAATATAATATATATGAAGAAGGAATTATATGTATCAGGAGAAAAATTGTTATTGAAATTAAAAAAGAAAAAAAAACAGGATAGACAATTGGAAATACTTCTCATTACATAGAAAACATGGTGAGAGTCACTTTGAAATGTGGTTTAGACAAATAGTTACCAGTGGCCTCCACATCTGAGGTAACATGTCATCAACCTGAATAGATTTAAAAGGGGTAAGACAAATTCACCGAGAACATGATGATATCAGTGTCAGCTGCCTATATTCTACCTAGCAGACCAAAGGAATGCCCTCCAATTGTTCTGATTTGTTTGGGACAATCCTGATTGTCATCTGACTTTTTAAACTGCTTTTAAAATGTCCCAGTTTTTCTCTCTTCTTCCCACTTTCCCCCTTTGGCATCAGCTTATTTCAGTTGCTGCAAAGTGAATTGAAAGTGCAAAAGTCGTATGCACTCACTTCACTCAGCAGAGGGAAGAGGAGAGGGGATGGTGCAAGGTGAGCTGTTTGGAATTGGAACCATGGTCTAGTTTACAGAAACAAAAGTCAAACATTTGTTTCTGTAATAACTAGCAGCCCATTTAAATCTGGATCCCCAAGTGAAGAATTCAAAAGACATGGGTATTTGACTCACAATTGCATGGCAACCACTATGTTAATGAGATCATACTAGTTGGGGGAGATATTCTGTGGCCAATGGATCATTATGCAGGTTTCAATGAGTTTATATAAGGTGCTTTGGCACAAAATGGGTTAAAATGTCATTGGTCAAGAATACTACACGCTATCCTAGAATGAAAAAACAAACAAACACTAGAGTACTTCCTAAATCTCCTTGTCTCTCACACACACCATTATGGTAAGCTTCTAGCTACTTTGAAACCCTGAAGATTATCGCATCGCGTTCCGAGAACGTTATTGGAACCCGATAGGAACGGAACACTTTTAAGTTTACCGCACGTTTGTTTCCCCATCGGGTTCCCATCGCGTTCTACATACCCCTCAAAGCGTTCCATATGTGTTCCTCGGAGGGAACGGATAAGAAAGTGATCCAAGCTTGTGGAAACGTTTTTAAAACGGTCCAAGAAATGTCAGAGCGGTAATGTAATCCGTTCTTACTTCCGTTCCCATGTTCTGCCTTGTTGTGATTGGCTGAACGGACTTCCCTCCCTGCATTCCTCCCCATTCCTAGAGCGTCGGTTTTTTGCTCTCCCTGGGACTCATGTTGAGTAAAATAAATAGAGGAAAAAAAACAAGCCCCACCATTTGTGAGGGCTATGTATAGATAGATGTGTGTATAATTATGGTATTATATATATGTATATGGAAAACTCTCTCTCTCTCTCGCTCTGTCTTTACCTCTATATAAATAGATATACATACATATGTATAAACAACATATATATATATTTATAAGAAACATGTGAAATATGTAATAGAAAACATGTTATACACACACACACACACACACACATATATACATATATATATATAAATGACATCTATATAGATTAGTAATGTTTGTATATATAGATAACTGACAATATATATGCCATCTTTACACCCCACAAGGTCACCCTATTCAGTTCCGGGTGAAAAGGAACAGTAGAGTGATTACATCATCATTACAAGGTCCTCCGAAATAAATACGCATGCGCGAATATTGAAACGTTCTCATACTTATCACGCTTCCTATAAGGACAAATGCGGTAAAATGTGTTCCCGTAACGTTCTCGGAACGCTTTACATTTTCTAATGCGATAATATCCGTTCCCATAACGTTACATCTCGAAATGTTTTGGGAACAGAATAGAAACGTTTCAGGCACTGATGCGATAACCTCCACTAGTTGGATATAATGGAATTGCAAAGATAATTCCACTTTAGCAGTAATTCTACTTGATTTTCATGCTGAGTTTTCCACAGGGGTTTTCATTCATTGTAGGAAGCAACTGCAGTGTAAATTGAAAAAAGAAACATGAGAAGTGGTGGCTAACTAGCAGTCCTACTGTTCTGCATAGAAATCACACACACAAACAGGTGATCTAAATGAGTCAGTTTAAAATGTCAATTCTCACATTGTTCCAAAGAATATTTTATATTCCTGCTACTACATTGTGCTTCATAATGTTTCACCTAATTTTCACCTTTAGACTATTTTCTCTCGAAATTCCTCTCACTTTTGCTATGTACCTCTTTCAGCAAGTTCACACCACCCACCAAACATTGACTTTTAATGTCAGGGTTTTTGAGAGGCAGCTTGGATGGACCTTTGCTAACCCAAAATCTGTCTCCCCTTTCCCCAATTCACACTGTTTCTTTGGACTTTATTGCACTGCCTTTGGTGCCCAAATTGGGCTCAAATTCGGATGTTATGCTGATTTTATCTCACTGACATTTTCTTCAAAACAGCTTCCCATTCCCTCCAGTGTTGAATTCGGGCGCCGTAAGGCTGATTTTATCTCACAGACATTTCCCTCAAAACAGCTTTCCATTCCCTCCAGTGTTGAGTTTGGGCCCTGTAAGTCTTTTCGACAGCCATTTTTTTCCCAATTCCGAAGCTTTCAATTTGGAAAAAATGGCCACCGAAGTGACTTACGGAGCCTGAATTCAACACTGGAGGGAATGGGAAGCCGTTTTGAGGATAATGTTAGTTGGATAAAATCAGCATAACTTCCGAATTTGAGCCAGTTCCGAAGAGTTAAGTCAGGCACCAGAGAAAGTGCGATAAAGTCCTTTGTTATCACTTACAAATCCTCATCCTGCATCAACTGAGGTATCAGGTGAGTATCTCTCAAACAGAAGACATTGCTGTTCCTTGTGCATTATCTTTCTCAGCCAGCTTCCAAGGGAGTACACAACAAACAATGCTGAAATTTCCTCCTTAGAGTTAATATGTTCCACATTGTGGCTGTACAATGAGGTAATGAGCAGTGAAATCCCATCAAAAAGATGGGACAGGGGGATAGGAATGGTTTGTGTTTCTTTTAAAGGACGTAGTGATTTGGGCTGATTTGTAAAGAACCAGAGTAGTGTAGTGGTTTGAGCTTTGGAGATTGGGGTTTGATTCCCCACTTGACCATGAAAACCCTTGGGAGGGTCACATTCTCTCACTCAGGTTTACCTTAGGGTTACTGTCAGTCAGAAGTGACTTGAAGGCACACAGCAACAACAAACATGTTATCAATGGCTCCAATAAGTGCAGATATGATGGATCCCTGCTTGAAATCAAAATTATGGAAGATGGTTAAAGTTGGAAAAGACAGAGGTAGGAGGTAGGTAATTGTACATGAAGAAGGACATACTTCACTTCTGTCATCAGTAAAACAAGACTAGAAATGCTGCACCCATGACAGAAGTCAATTGATATTTGAAAACACACTGAGAAAAGAAGTCACAGCACCTCAAGATGGTTTAAATGTATTTATTCCAGAATGAAAAGAGTGATGGTTGTTACAGGAAAGAACACTGGATTGATTGGAAGTAGGTGTGAAATCTGAATAAGAAAATGCTAACAATCATGTATGATCCACTCCTGGAAATCATAAATATGTGCCTTTTTATGTCAGCCTATTAGTTAATACTGTATTTCCCATCATCAAATGGAGTACTATCTGATTTTGGAATTGAATGGTCAAACTAGATGAAATGTGTAGTGTGTATTTTAGAAAAGGTGCTCTGACAGTTGGTGAAAGACATCTGCTTGTCATAGCCTGTGATTATCCTCAATCGTTCTTTTTGCATTTAGCTAGTTTTGTTATGGATGGATCACTGGAAACTAAACACAAGTTTACTTTACAAGTCTAACTGAAGCATGCTTCCCTCAGGAAATTTGCTGTGGGGGGGAAACAGGTTAGTTACAGGGAATATACATTGCCTTGGAGGAGGATTCAACTGGAGGTTTGTCTATTTGTAATTTCCAAACCGACTTCCAAAGGGTTTCAAACAAACTTTAAAGAACAAAGTGTTCTACATTATTAACTCTCTTTTTCATTAACGGCAATATCCTCTCCCCCTACCTGTTTCATTAATCTTTTAATAAAACCATCTCGGGGTAGGGGTTCCCCCACCTTTTTGTTCTTTTTTGTAAACTAAATTGGTACCGCGAAGTGAAAACACACCAGATACATACAAGTCTGAACTTTTGCAGCCCTGCCCTGTCAATAAAATATGTTTTCCCCTTGTAAACTTTTTAAAAACCCTCAAAGTTGTGTAACTACTCTGAGTGAGATAATTAACTTTCTTTAGAGTGAGAAAAATTAAAGAGTTTACCAGCCTTCCAGCTGTGTTTTCTATAATGCAACATAAACAGTGAGCACAATGCCTTGTCTTAGGAAGGAATGAGCTGGGACATGCTCTGTGGAGGCCCAAAGTAATTGGTTTCTGTCACTGGAGGAGGGTGAAAGAGTTAGTCATTCTGGGGCTGATTGTTCACCTACCTCTTACATTTCTGAGTCAGCAAAAGGAGTCCAGAGGAGTACGGGAGATGGAAATATATTCAGATCAGCCATTTTCATTCCTTTCACATGCCAGCAGCTTTAATTGGAAGGCTGTAAGGCAGGTGGAAGCACACCAATGACTTCACACTGATGCTTTGAAATAAACCTACAAGGTAGCTTAGCATCGATACCTTTTGCCTGGCTTGATAACAAAGCCCTTACTGGCTTTCCTAGGAATTCAGAATTCGTAAGCACTGTTGCTAAGAGAGCAATATAACAGGGAAGATGAAACATTTACAAGCTCACCGTACACTGGCATGATGCATCTTACATGCAAAACTGGTCTTGCCATCAGGAACATTAGTATTTTTATTATTAATAATAACAATAACAATACAACAACGTGTTTGCAGGTATTTTGAACATCTACACATCTGGAGTGGTGCTTCCTCAGTTCATGAGTTAAGTACACGTTATGTAGAATTAAAGTTGGTTCAACACATCTTGCCTACATTCACCATGACAAAGTATATTTGACTGTTGAACAAAGGCAGCAAAAGTGTGTACAATGCATAATTATTTTATTTGCTCATCCAGGGAGACCCACTTGTGGGATTTGTCTGCCTCAGATGCCAGAATATATGAACACCAGGTGCAGTGCTGTTTCAGGCAGGAAAATATGGATAAGGCTTACCTTGTACAGCTCTTATCCGAAATTCTTGGGTCCAGAGGTGTTTCTGAGTTGGAGTTTGTTTGTTTGTTAGATTTCAGAATACAAGAAGAATATTACATTTGTTGTTTGTTGTTAACTGCCCTTGAGTCAACCCTAACCCATGGCGACCCTGTGGATGAAACATGTCCAAGCTCCCCTGTCCTCTACTGCTTTGCTTAGATCTTGCAAATCCATACTTGTGGCCTCCATATAACATACCTGTACTTTATTTGCTGGAAAGAGACACAAGAATCTGTGAAATGGTGGGAATCCAAGCATAGTGCCCTCTGCCATTTCACAAATCCTCATGTCTTTTTCCAGCAATGTCTCTCTCTCAATCCTCTCATCTCTCTCTATCCTTGCAAATACAATACAGTTACATACTAAAAAAGGTAAAAAGTAAATGCTTCCCCTTTGACATGGTTGTGTAGTCATGTCTGACTGTAGGGGTACAGACACATACTATACTACTTATATTCCAAAATCTAAATCCAAGATATTCCAAAATCAAAGCCTTGCAGCATCATGTCGGTGCTCAAACATTTTCAAGTTTTGGGAAATTTCAGATATCCTGATGAAGGATGCTCAGCCTGTATTAAAATTCTGAACCTGGATTTGTATAGCCAGTTAAATGGGTTCATCCAACAAAATAGACTTATATGTACAACAGTTCCAAAAGGGAACCATTTCAAAAACTAAACACACACAAACCAAAAAGAGACACCCTTTTACAAATTCAAAAGCAAATAAAATAAAGATAGATGAATGGAATGTCATAACAAAATATAATGTAGGTATGCCAAAATCAAGATGTAAATGGCATATCACAACTTAACAACAAGAAAGTACACACACAATGTAAATACCAGGTGTGAGGGAGTCATTGGGATGCTGTCAGGAAGAAAAGGAAGGAGGGCTTACCCTCCATTCTCTATCCTGATGGAATCTTGATGCCTACTACTTACATTGGAAGTGATCATTCACAGCTATTTCACAATCAAATAACCAGAAAGGTGTCTAGCACATCACATGGCCGCCTGTGACATCAAAAGGGGGAGCATGCTCATGTGGGTGTAGCCGGGCACGCTGTTTCAGCCCTTACAGGCTGCAATGGGGTGTCTTGTGAGCCGATATCTATCTTTCTTTCTTTCTTTCTTTTTTTCTTTATACCCTGCTCTTCAGCCAAAAGGCTCTCAGAGCAGCTTACAAATTGTTAATTAGACATTTCCATGCCCTCAGGCTTACAATCTAAAAAGACAAGACACAAAAGGAGAAGGGAATGGCAGTAGGGAAGGGGGAAAGTCCAGCAGATCTTCTCTCCAATGTGAAGTCGAAGGCTTTCATGGCCAGCATCCATGGTTTTTTGTGGGTTTTTCAGGCTATGTGGCCTTGTTCTAGAAGATTTTCTTCCTGATGTTTCGCCAGCATCTGTGGCTGGCATCTTCAGAGATGCCAGCCACAGGTACTGGCGAAATGTCAGGAAGAAAATCTTCTGGAACATGGCCACATAGCCCGAAAAACCCACAAAAAACCACAGATCTTCTCTCCCTCGGAGGACTGGACCATGGTAGATGGACTGGATGGTGGGCCCTTCTTCTCATTCTGATTAGGCCTGATGGAGCTGGCCTGCCCTTCTCTCCCTTTGGATGATGGTGGATGGAGGGAAGGCTCTTCTTTCAGGCAAGGCCTGATGGAGTTGGCCTGGCCTTCTCTCCCTCTGGGTACTGGATGGAGGAGATGCAACAGCAAAGTCAGGTATGGGGTATGCAGCAGTAGTGGATCCATGACATAGCAGTGGGTGAGCATGTAAACACCCACCCATCATTGCGCTGGCCCAGGGACTGATCTGGATCCCAAACCCATGCTATCCTGCCTGTCTGGTTAGGGCCATAGTGATATGAATGGGTAGCATGAAAAGGCCCTAGGTTTCACAACTTAACACATATCAGTGACTTTGGGAAGAGACATTGAACAGAGTGGGGATGGGAGAGGAGAACAGGAGAATATAGCTGGCTGCTGGCTTCCATGACAGTGAGCTGATAAATCCATTCCAGCTTTTAATGTCAGCTTTGGAAGAGCCATCTAAGGTGATGAACCAACTTTAGGGATAAGGTTCAGCCCTTGGATACCTCACTTAAAGTTCATGCTAAAAGCTAGAATGGATTCAACAGCTCACTGATGTTTAAGCTATCAGCTGCCACTGCATGGGAAATAAACACTTATTGATATATGCAAATCAATTGTATAATTGGGGAGAAAGGAGGGGGATTTCTTCTGTATGCATCCTGAAAACACATGCTAACAGAAGAGCATTGTGTACCATTTTCACCACCATTTAAGGAGTGGGACTTTAGCTAGCTAATAATGTGGTACCTTCCCATGAACTTCTTCTGTTGGTAAAATAGAATGGAAGCCTTGAAGCTTTCCAAGCTGCTTTTCAAGTAGAAATGAAAAGCAGCAGAAGCAGTGAAGTAAAAGTAACAATGCTCGGCTTGCATTCCATCCAAATTTATCAACACTGGAAATATTTCTATCACATCAAACAGATTTCACACCAGCCAGAGTCATTCAGAGTTAATGTGGATGAAAAAAAATAAGAAGGTTTAGTGAACCCCAAAGTTTCTTTAAAAAAACAACAACATTTTTTTTGGGGGGTGTCTTGTCTTTGTTTGTTAAATAGCCTTCTTTCTCCTACCTCTCCCAGCAGCACCACTGTGACACTCCTCCTACTCCTAACCCCATGTACAGTTGCTGGAATGTTCTCCCTTGCAACTGGGAGGGAGAGGCGTATGAAATGTTTACAGATCCTGTTGCTTGGATACAGATTGAGACTTGTTAAGACTGACTGTGAGCCAGGAAATTAGTTGCTTCAAATCCACCATTGAGCAGGTCTTACAATACAGAACGTTGAAGAAAAGAAGTGGTGTGTAACATCTCAGATCGTGAGCACATTAGCTGGAAGAAACCGGTCTGTTTGTTAAGTATCAATGAAGTGAACTCATTTGACACTGGTGCTTCAGATGTACCAGAAATTTATACTTGTCAGAGCCTTGAGGCCTCTTATCCTTGCAAAGGGGTGAAAGTGAATCATTCAGACTTCAGTTTCCTGAAGCTGTGTGTGTGTGTGTGTGTGTGTGTGTGCGCGCCTTCAGGTCACCTGGAGACTTATGGCAACTTCATTAATTTCATAATGCTTTCCTAGGCAAAGAATACTCAAAGGTCATTTTGATCAGTTCCATCCTCTGAAATATAGCCCACAGCACCTTGTATTGGTCTCTCATCCAAATACTAATCAGAGCTGACCATGATTAATTTCCAAGATCAGACAGGATCTGGTGCCTTTAGGATATTTAGGCCCTACTATTGAAGTTAGAGGGCTGTTAATCCCAGTGACAGCCCAGGAGAATTTTGCCCTGCCCTCAAACAGATTTACAAATTTACACAGTTAAAACTATGGTTTCTATATAATGCAATTTGAATATCAATGTTCACCCCTCCTTTCAATGATCTTAATGTGCACAAAATCACAAATTGTATACGTAATCATAACTCTGACTTTAAGACATGAAATCTTATCAGCTAGTGTTTAAGCACTTTCATCTGTTGACTTTCAATGACAATGTAAGTTATACTCATAAGTGACACATTCCACCTAAAACTATACTTCTGCCATGCCTTTTAAAAACCATTCAATTCTTTTCAGTTCTTACTTTTGCATCACCAGCCTTAGGACACACTTGGACCATATTTCAAAGTACATACCTATGCTGAAATATACAGTTAAAATTCTTCCATATTCTACTTTGCTTTCAAGAGTTAAAATCCAGTGCATTGATTTGAATAAAATCTGTTGGTAATCTGCATTCAGTACCCATTAGGGTGGGTGGGGAAGGTACAAAGGTGTACAAGTATAAGGGGGTCCAACAAATTCAATAAATCCCTAGCCCAGATGGAATAACAGCAGAAAATAATCCCTACTCCATCATGCACACACACACCTGTGAAAAATCTATGCATAAAGTTTGAAGACTTAGATCAGGGGTTCCCAACCTTTTTGACTCGCGGAGCCCTTTTTAGAATAATTTTCTATGGTGGAGCCCCTAAGAGGCCTACCCTATGTCTTACAAGTTACTGGTATTTAGGAATAGTGTTACTTTTTGTTTCGTATTTTTTAATTTCATTCAATTTTTATTTATTTCTTTCATTTTCCTGGAGTGGCCACTGAGCACCTGGAAAGTGCATGTGGAGCCCTAAGAGCTCCTAGAAGCACAGGTTGAGAACCACTGACTTAGATCATCTGCTGAGGTCATCCAAGCTTTGGAAAGGTTAATTCGAGAACCTGGGAAATTATTTTTTAAAATGACATGTGAATGTTACATATTACAGCTTTTAAGAAAGTAATATGACTTTGCCATCACTTGTTGCATTGCATGCATGACTGTACCATTACTTGTTGTTGCATTGCTTTGCACTTTTTGTTATATTTCTGGTACCTATTTTTGGGCCCATTTTGTTTTTTAAAAAATCCTCCACATGATACCTAAAGGTTGTATGTTCTCCCAAGCATAATGTAGAAAAGTAAAGAGAAATTGTTGTTCATCAAGGGAAAAAGGAATGATTTTAACAATGGTTATATTACTCTCAAAAAGATTGTTGTGCCCTCAAAAGTAGTGCATTGTGTTCTTATCTGTAACACATTATTTCAAATTCCATTATTTTAAAGTCCACTGGCATGCAAGTCCTCACCCCACAGAATGGGTAGAAGCATGTAAATAATCCACTGTTGAATTCCACAAGGACCACAACAGTGTTGTTCTTGAAAATTTCATGGATGGTGATGGACAGGAAAGGAGTGGATATATCATCTTCCTGACACAGAATAGCTTACACACCTCCCAGCCTCCCATAGCAAGAAAGGCCTTATATGGCCACATGGTTAATTACTGGGTTTACCATTTATGTTTTTATTCCCCTTCCCCCCAAACTGGAAAACCCACTGAGAAGCTAGTGGCAAGACACGATTTCATAGCCTAAAACATGGTGTAGGGTTGTGGTTAAACTAAAATCCCACTCATTATCTTAAATGATGGCTAAAATGAGAAATGTAGGAAATAAAAGCATTACTGTTCTTTTCATGCAGCAAGTTTGAATGAGGATGAGAGGCCAATGAAGAGACATAAAAATTAAATGTGTAGTAATAATAATATAAATAGTAATAATAATAATAATAAATATTTATTTCTTACCCACCTCTCCCCAAGGCAGGCTACAACATATATTAAAACACATAAAATCTTTTAAAGACTGTTAAAACACATGAACACAGGACACATTAAAATCAGCCAACATAAATAAATAATATACTAATTTAAAACTGGATGGATAGGCCTATCTGAAGAGATAAGTCTTTGATACTTTTTAAAATTCAGACAACATATTTAGATGTTGACTCTCTCCCAGCAGGTTATTCCACAGTATATGGGCAGCTGAATAAAAAGTCCTCTGGGTGACAGTTGCCAACCGAGTTCTAGTTGGTGTAGTGGTTAGAGTGTTGGGATGGGTCTTGGGAGATACAGATTCATGTCCCTAAATCTCATGGGATGACTTTGGCCTCTCAACCAGACCTACCTCCCAACTTCACAGTCTTTCTGTTGTGCAGGCAAAAGAAGGGAGGAAAAGATAGCAACTAGCATAAGCATGTACACATTCTGGGAAGGGCTTCGGGTATGATATTTTGTTTTATACGGGCATGAAGATATTTGAGGAGAGGAAAGTCTATGCTCATGTGATCAAGCAAAGGAATCATGAGGCCCCCCAGACATAATAGGGCTGCAAGCCCCAGCAGTCCTAGCCAGCATAGCCAAATAATGGAGAGTACGAGTGGGTGCAATCCAACCACATTTGGAGGACCACAACATCTCTACCCCTGTCTTAAAGAAACAGCAAGTGTTATTCTAGAATAACTACAATGCAACCTAGAAAATGGCACTGAGAATGTCAAACAGCAGGGGAGCAAGACATTCCTGCAGAGATTCAGAAGGGCAGGAAGTTGCTTACTGAAATGTACACTTTTGTACTGTATCTAATATACCGTATATACTCGACTACAAGTCGAGAAATTTTTGCCACCAAATGGTCCCCAAAATCCTGGGGTAGATGTATACACAGGCTAGTGGGGTCCTCCGACCAAGCGCCCAGCTGGGGCGACGCTGGAAAGGGTGCGCGTTCACCCCTTGGAACGTTCTCGCCAGCCTCCCTCCTCCTGAGAAGGGAAGCCGGCTAGAGAGAAGGCAGGGAAGGGTGCGCGTTCGCCCCTCGGAGCCTTCTCTCCAGCCAGCCTCCCTCCTCCTGAGGAGGGAAGCCGGCTAGAGAGAAGGCAGGGAAGGGCGCGCGTTCGCCCCTCGCTGCCTTCTCTCCAGCCGGCCTCCAACCTCCTGAGAAGGGAAGCCGGCTAGAGAGAAGGCAGGGAAGGGCACGCGTTCGCTCCTGGCTGCCTTCTCTCCAACCAGCCTCCCTCCTCCTGAGAAGGGAAGCCAGCTAGAGAGACGCTGATTCTTTGAGCCTCTCCCCAGCTGGGTTGCCCCCTTAAGACTGACCCTCGACATATCCACAGGTTATATAAAAATCCCCATTTCTGCTCCTAAAAGTTGACCTCGACTTATACAAGAGGTTGACTTATACATGAGTATATACGGTACATGTCTCTGCATCCACAGATTTTTGCATCCATAGCTTCAATATATATATATCCCCAAAAAGAAAATCTTGATTTTTGCCATTTAATATAAGAGACATCATTCTGCTGTACCCTTGTATATAATAGGTCTTGAGCATCCACAGATTTTGGTATCCTCAGGGGATTCTGGACCAAAGGGTGCCCTTTATATGGGGAAAGACCTCCTTACTATACTATGGAGCATTGCTATGGATGACATATTTTGAGATTCTGTGGCTGTGTTTAGTGGACCAGGAAATGCTTGAAGGTGTGATGTCAACTGGGTCCTCCCAGTCTGCTGTATTGATTGTCAGCAATTAACATCCTGCTATTTTTGACTCTTTTTTTGTCTCACAACGATGCCTCCCTTATTGCCCTCTTTTTACTGTAGGATCGGCTCATGCTGTTTCCCCCCTCGGTGCCCACTCCTTTTAATTTTATTTGGCTTCACTGACACTTGGAGAGGCCCAAAGAGTTTTCCCCTTGATTTTAGCTCACTTTGACAACATTTGACAAAGTCTTTAGCTGGATGACCTTCAAATCCCTTCCAGGGTTCTATTTGAATAAGATGCTGCCTGTGTTTAAGGGAAACAGGGGGGGAATGTATTGTTGAGGATGAGAATGGAAGTTAATAAATTCTGACTAGCTCTTAAACACTGAGGTACCCAATGTAAATGCTTGGACCAAGAAGGAATAGTGAAGAATAAGGGGAGGAGGATAGACCTCCACAGCAGTGTACTGTATACTGAATAGCAATGTGTTATTTGTTGAAAAGTGTGGGGTCCCAGAGATGTTTTCAGAATGCTTGTAACTAAAAAATAGTAGCAAGAGGGATGAGAAACCCAGCAACCTGACAGATCAGCATTCATGAATGTATGATTTGACGCTTTGGTTGCCTCAAAGTTGGATTTGTACCATGAGGCTGCCTTTGGGGAGGGCTACCTATTTGTTTCCAGGCTTAAAACAAGTCCTCGAAGCTATCTTTAAAGCTCTAAACTTCTTGGAACTGGAACACAAATGCTTTTCCATACATGAAATCTGCCAAATGGTCTGAAGACATGGGGCCCTTTTACACTGAACAATTATAGTGCTACGATTCCACTTTAACTGCCTTGCATCTTGTGAAACCCTGGGGGATGTAGTTTATTGACCTTAAATTGTCCCTAAATTACCAGTCTTGGGATTCCAGCCAAAGGAACCATGACAGTTAAATTGGAATCATAGCAGTTGACCTTACAGCACTAGACATAGCACTGTAACATTAGAATGAGGATAATCTGAGTTGACGGTCAATCTGCAGGATTAATTTCAATGCCAATTCTTCAGTCTGTCAAGATGGTGTTGTTTATATATACATCCATTACTGGGTGCACTGGACCTACACTGTGGATGATCAAATAAAAGGGTGCTTTAAATCAAATGAGGGCCTCTAGAGAAAAACCAACAATTCTTCTGTTATTTCTGTGTTTCCAAAATATGCTTCACATGTCTTTGGCCATCTTTTGTTGGTGTTTCAGTCTACGTGTAGAAGAAAACATCCTCCTGCAGAATAGATACTTCTATCTCAAAATTGAGGTATCATATTTTTCATCTGTTTTCATTTCCCAGATCTTTACAATCCAAATTGTCAACAGGATTTAGGCCAAGAGCAGAGTCACTTTCATCATGATGTCCCAGAAGGCCACAGTGATGTATTTCATCACAATGAGAAATGTCATGACATCATCTACAGATCCAATCCCCCCCCCCCACCAGACATACACTAGGCATATAATTTACTTAGAAAATAGCCTTAGGCTTTATAATCCCCATTTAAAAAATGGAATAAAATATAGGCTTCTTTCCATACATGTAAGCTTGGGCCACATATAAAGAGAATGTCTTGAAAATAATCACAAAAGGTATTGTTCTCTAGTTAAACTACACAAAATTAAATTACTTACTGTGTCCACATAAGTAGTTGGCTACAAATGTGGTTAATCTGCAATAAAATAAAGAAGTCCCATGAGGATGTAATACAATGGATAAGTACCCTATCTGGTCTAATTGTCCTTCCAAAAAGGACCAGGCTGTTCTTGGGCCCTCTATATTTGTCTATGCCTTCAAATCATTTTAAAAGATATGATGACCCTAAGATGAACCTGTCATGGGGCTTTGTTGGTAAGATTTGTTCAGTGGGGGTTTGCCTTCCTTTGAGGCTGAGAGCGTGTGACTTGCCCAAAGTCACCCA
>NC_056523.1:31056063-31068500 GCF_019175285.1 Sceloporus undulatus | reverse complement strand
TTATTGAATTGTGAAGATGTGTATCAGGGCACCATCAAGACTACTCCAATAAACATCTGGCACTTCTGATGAGCACTGGGCACCTCCAATGTGCACTGAGCAATTCTGATGCACATTGGCAAGTCTGGTGTGCATTGAGCACATCTGATGTCCATTATGCACTCCTGTTGTGCTTCATCACTTCCTAACTGATGTCCAGAAGAGCACTGGGACCTCCCCAGTGCACATTGGTGCCCATTCTTTGCAAGGCCATGACATATCAGCTACTCCACCATTGTGCAATGTATACCTGTACATAGCAACATCACAGCAACCCCTAGGTGAATATGGCCATTCCCAAAGTAGTCAATTCTCCTGCACATGTAAGGCCATCTACAAGAACATAAGTCCCTTACTGAATTCCAGCCACAGATTTACGTAAAGCCCAATGTATCATTGCAGCAAGATCTCACAGACTTAATTTATTATACCTTGCTTGATGAACTAATAAAGTTTTCTCTTCTCTGAAGATGCCAGCCACAGATGCTGGTGAAACATCAGGAATAAACTCTTCTAGAACATGGCCACATAGCCCGAAAAACCCACAAAAAACTAATGAAGTTTTACTTTTTTCTTTATACAGATGACATTATCTATCCATTTCATAGTTTTCTCTTTCTAAACTTTTGTTTCTTTGCTGTTCAATAAATTCTACACATATACATTATTTAACCATTTTTCTTTGCTTTATTTGATATATTCACTCAATTATCTTTTCTACAATAGTTTGTTCCACTTGTAATGATCAGCATTAACCAGTATTATGTGGTAGATTCAACTGATCAAAGTCAACAATTCCAGCAATGTATCAAGTAACTCGTAAGGTCCCAGAAATTTATGGACTCAATTATACTTTTACCAGCAAGTTTTGATCCTAAAAATGTGTGTTCTCTATTTATATCCTTTGTGTTAGTAATCTCTCTCACTCTTATTATGTCAGACACCTTCCTATTCCTAAATATTTGTAATTTTCATCTTGGTTGGGGCTTTTAATGATATTTTTACCAAACAGCTTTATACCAAACAGCTTTATTCCTTCTAATGGAGCAATTTTATCTCTGTTTATTCATAAGGTAGCACATTTGTCAGTTCCAAATTCTATTGAAATGTCACAACTAAATATTCTTGCAGTGTTTAATAAGGATTCCATTTCTGCTAGTGACTTTCCATATACTTTAAAATCATCCATGTAGAATAAATGGTTTACTTTTCCCGCTTGCTTAGATAATTCATATCTATAATTAGGTTTCTTCAGTGTAATTTGGTTTCTTCAGAAGTGGTATTACTACAATAACAAATAATAATAATACTCTCCATTAGAAAGATCCCCTCCAACATCCCCTCCAAGATTTCACAGATGAAAATCAGGACATGTATGACCAAACAACATCAAAGTGTGGTCAAAATGGCACATGTTATTACCGGTTTCCTTTCCCCCCTGTATTTTCAGGAACGGACAAGATTCTGCCCCTTCCTTTCTCCCTCCCACCCTGGCTCATTTTCCGGTAACTGAGTGGGAACTTCTCTGAGTCGAAGTTGCTGTTGTTACTGCTGCTGCTGTGTGCTTTCAAGTCGTTTGTGAATTGTGGTGAGCCTAAGCAGCACAAAGTGAACCTATTATGGGGTTTTCAGGCTGAGAATATGTGACTTGCCCAAGGTCACCCAGTGGATTTCCATGGCTGAACAGTGAATCTAACTCTGATCTCTAGTGTTCAATGCTCAAACTACTGAACCATGCTGGTTCTTTGAGTCAAATACTCATGTCTAAAATCCTTTGGAGTCCTCACTTGTGAACTCAGCTTTAAATGGCTGCTAGTTGGTACAAAAGCAAATGTTTGACTTGAAATCTGTAAAATGGATCATGGGTCAAAACAACTCCTCTCCTCCCCTGAGTCAAGTCAGTACATAATCTTTTTGCATTTTGATCAGAGTTTGCAGCATTTTAAGTAAGCTGAAGACACAGGGGGAGAGTGGGAGGAAGAGAAAGAAAATGGGAAATATAAAAAGCATCTGAAAAGTGGGAGGACAGAGGATTATATGTGACTGTCCCTACAAAATCAGGGGAATTGTAGGGAATGCACTCCCCCAAGATCCCTCACTGGGCTTTCATGGCTGAATAAAGAGCTGAACCCAGGTCTCCTAAAGTCTTAGGTCCCAAACAGACTGGCAGTAAGTGCTAGCTTGGAGGTGGGGGTGGGGGCATGGCATTTAGATGATGCCCAGATGCCCCCAAGGTGTTGACATGCCACCTGGCGGGCAGCATTGTGGTGCTCTGGTGTCGCGGCAATTATACACCACACACCACAGGAGAGTTGCATTTTCCTGCCTCTTTTTGAGCTGGCAAATAGCCGGATATGGGCCATGGCGTAAGGTTGCCACAGGCCCAATCCAGTGCTCATAGGGGCGGTGTCATGCCACCCTTTTAGGGCTGTCTGTTTTGGCCCTTAGTCAAACTACTACACCATGCTGCCTCCCTGCCTCCCTCTCTCAGCTTTTTTGTTTCATAGATAGATAGGTAGATAGATGCGCAGGGGAGAGATCATGGTGGTGGTGGCAGCAATAATCCTTAGATGTTTACTGCTGATCTGTCTAATGGCAAGACTTTTATATTCAGAACACTATTACCTCAACAGAAGGTCCCCCATAGCTTTCTGCCTGTAAATTTCAGCGGATTGAGCTGGTGGGGTAAATAGATTTCAAGAAGAAGGAACAAAGATAGAGTTCACAGAAAAGACTGTAGACAGGCCTGGGAGTTACAGAAGAATGATAGATAACAGTAACAGGAGTTGTGGCTTTTGGACATGAAGGAACGATTTGCATGCTACTCTTTAACTTAGGAATCACCTCCTTACCACCACTCTGGACCACTAAGAGATCATATATCTTACTTTGTGTGGATATATTTGAAAGAATTATTTTCACAACAGGTGGAAAAAATTGTGAATCATCAACCATTTCATACCTCTCTACAATCCCAGCTCTCCACTTTCTTTTATTAAATCCCCCGTCCTGCCCTGTGCTGTTTGAGTTTAACCACTGAGCATCTGTAAAATACATTTATTTGGCTAAAAGACTTTATACAGACAAGAAGTATTCATGCTAGACACTATTCTAATGTAGCCCAGGGGTAAATTTTCTCCATCATCTCCAATGACTGATAGCATTCCCAGTTTAACAAAAGAGAGAGTGAGACAGAGAAAGAGATTTTGCTCTGTATTATCCATTATTTTCTGTCCACTTCTGCTAAACAACTCCCCCAACAAAATAATTCATACCTAGATATCAATACCAGTATTCTAGAAAACAAGATTCCTATAGATGGAAGGCCTATTTATTGTCTCCTTTATATAGTTTTTAGAAAAGATTTGGGGGAATGACTTTACATGTAAAACTATACTGAAAATATCGCCTGCATAGCCGAGCTTTTTATGTGTATCATTTGCACCTTTATGGCAAAGGTGAGGAGGAGCCCTTTTCATAGAACCACCTGAGGACCAAATTATTTCCAGCCAAGCACATCGGAGGCCACATCAACCGTGGAAGAAGCCACACACTAAAAGTGGCCGCCAGTGTGATTATTAGACTCCATTCTCTTCCATCTCTCCCCATTCTTTCTGTTGCACCCAAAAGTGTAGTGCAATTATTTCAATAATTTATTCATTAAACTGTTTGTATCCTACTGTATCAAAAGTACTTCAGAGAAATGTATTGGCCTATAATGTTGGATTTGTATATATTTGTATATGAATAATGTCAATAAAATTATTTTTAAATTAAAAAGATTAAATTAAATAAAGAGCATAAAGGGTAAGTTAAGCATAAAGAATGTAACTACTTAAAACAGTTCAAAACCATGTACAAAAACGGGATGAAATTTGAAGACCTCAAAGACTTTGAATGACAGCTAGCCATTGGACACTCCCTGGCTTAGCATTGAGCTATTGCAGCCCCTGACCTTTCCACAGCTGGTGAACGACTGAAAAAGTTACATCATCCACTGGGGTTGTCCCAATACCACAACTATAATAAATGTATTTTTATTTATTTTATAATACATTCTGAAGAAAGCCAGTTGGTGACAAGGACAAAACACATTGCCCTTTTTAAGATAATAGAGTTGTTGGACCATCACACAGCATGTGGGACTTCATTTTCTTTTACTCTTCTGCTGCAAATATGTGCTTTCCAGTTTTTGGTTCTGTACCAAATGTAGATGCAAATGATCAAAAATGGTTTCTTACCCCTTAAGGACATACAAAGAAGCCTGATGAGGGCCAAAACAGGTGGCTTTGCAGCACTCCTGAGGCATGCAGCATATAAACGTTGTACCACTGGAGCACCACAAAGCTGCCAGGCATGTGGTCAAGCGGGCAGCTTCATGGCAGCTCCCTGCCAGCTTGAGGGTGTACATCACCTAAATAACATGCCCCCAAGCTGCTGGGAAGCCACCACAAAGGTACCATCTGTTTCGCCCCTGAATTAAACTAAGACCTATCCAGCCCAGCACTTATTCACCACAGTGACCAACCAGAGGGTTGTGTATTCAATAGCCTTTATTTTACAGCCAGCATTCAAAGCAGTTCTTGGAGAACTTACTTTTTTGACCCATTGCTTCCAGGATTTATCACTCTTGAAAGAAATCCTAGACTAGTTTCATAAGTAAATAAAAAGCTGAGAAATGGGGAAAGTCTGTGGGTAAAAACAAGCTTCATATGCAGAAATCCCCAGCATCTCCAGTGCAATTGAGAAACTTCCTGCTTGAAATTCCAGATGTCTGACCTTGGAAAAATTACCTTTGAGGACTATAATGCCCAGAATTTCCCAAGATAGAATGGATAGTGGTAAAAAATAGCTTCTGATATTCCTAAATGTGCCTGAGCAAGTCCCATGTTAATAATAGGTATCTTCATGTTCAGAGTCCTAAAAAACTCTAATGGCACCACATCCTGGTGGATTTTTGAAGCTAAACAGGGTCAGCCCTGGTTGGTACTTGGAGGGGAGACCACAAATGAATCAGGTGCAATAAGCTATATTTGGAGGAAGAAACTGGCAAAACTACTTCCAAATAAGAAATTGTCTAAGAAATTAATGAGGTCATGATAAGGTGAGAGATGACATGAAGGCACATAAACACATAATATGCAGCCCTAGCCCTTGTGTTGCTGGACCACAAATCCCATTATTTCTCATTAATAGCTATGTTGGCTAGGATTGATAGAAGTTACACTCCAACAAGTTTTTGAGGGAAACATGTTACTGAGACCTGCGGTAAATTTTATCTGTTTTGTTGCTGCCTATCTTGTTGTCTTTTCCAGACAGCATTTCCCTTCTGCGCCAGAAAGGGAAAGCAACTTGCTATCTGACTCTTCTCCTCAAAGCTTTAACAAATCTACATTACAGCTTCTGCCCTAAAGGAGATGGAGAGCCGTTGCATATGGATTCCGTTCTCACACCAGTTTAATTCTCTTGGCTTTGAAGCTGTTAGCTTTGATTGACATGGATGTAATTAATAACAGAATCAGGCCTTTTGACACAGTTTAAAAGCTACATTTTAAAAGGAGAAATGCAGTTCTGGGCAATGAGAATTGGAAATGTGTTACTTATAAAATGCATTAGGCAGCAGCAGACTGTATAAAATGTTATAGTTCAACAAACACTGTGGCTAATAAACTCCATTTACTAATGTGAGCAGTTCAGCAGCTTGGAAGAGAATAATTCCAGCAGAGTGAAGAAACACAATGCCAGTGCTCTGGATGAGACCAGCACTCCCCATAGCATATGCATATATGTGCCTTTTCAGATTTTAAAAGGGACTAAACAGTACGGACACTGTTCATGTCAGAGAAACTACAAGAGGGAGCTGGGATTAGGAGAGAACACAGATTTCTGTAACAAGCAAAATATTTCGGAAAATGAGAGCTGCAGGGGCTCAGATTTACACTGAAGCCATAGAAAGCCCCAGCCCTAGTCCCAGTGAGTTGGGGCAATGAATTGGATTCTCTGAATTCATCTCCAAGGGCCCTTTCATATTGCATAACTATAATGCTATTATTCCACGTTCACTGCCATGGACGCATCCAATGGAATTCCAGGGTTGGTAGTTTGATGGAAGCACTAGAGCTCCCTGGCTGAAAATTCTAAACCGTACTTGAATTGTAAATCTGTTTTCCACAAATTTCCATAAGATGTTGTTATGAGAGTGGATACACTTGTACAATGTGAAAGGGCCCAAGGATTCCTTCAACTGGCAAAAAGGAAGGCAATCCAAAGTTCACATCCTGAGCAGCTCCTAGTACCATCACAGTTCCAGTCCACACCCCAAGCCCAAAGAACAGATTTCCTGTGGAAAGGATAGGGCTATAAAGAGAAAGGCAAATGGATAAAAATGTTGGCTGATGAGGGAAAAGAACCAATACACATTACTGGAGCCTAGAAGCAAGCCTCAAACCTGACTATGGCATTCAAAGTCCCAGTTTGGCAGGGACCATCTCAGTTAATCCTCTGTCATCCCACATTTTCAGCTGTTTTTAAAATGTCCCAGTTTATCTTTCTCCCACTTTCCTCCTTTGCATTCAGCTGAACCCCAGTGGCTGCAAACTGTGTTAAAAGTTCAAACGTAATTTGCACTCTACTCAGGGTAGAGGACATGAGGGAGTGGAATCTCATTCTTCCCTGTAGACTTTTACAACTGCAATCTATTGCAGCCTCTCCTAGCATCATGGGGTTTTCCTCATTAACTATTGTCAACTTGAACAGCCTCTGGCTGCCACCACATTGGACAATTAAAGCATTGTTTGACATTGCTTTAACTGGCATGGCTTCATCCTACGGAATCCTGGGATTTGTAGTATGTTGAGTATCTCACAAAACTATAAACCCCAAAATTCTATTGCATTGAGCTTTGACAGTTAAAAAGATAAAGTTAGTCCCTTGACATGAATGTCTAGTCGTAACCGATTGTATGGGGTGATGCTCATCTCCGTTACTAAGCAAAAGAGCCAGCGTTGTCTGAGGACTGCTCTGGTGGTCGTGTGGCTAGCATGACTGCACCGAATGCTGTTACCTTCCCACCAAAGTGGTACCTATTTATCTACATGCATTTGCATGCTTTCAAACTAAACTGCATCAATTTGGCAGTGTAGATGCAGCCTCGAATGCTGCCTGGTCACATGGCTCCCATTTTTCATCTATGAAATTTTGGAGGTTACACTATGTTATCTACGTTTTTTATCTTTGGGGCAGATCAGCCCTGATTCCTGTTTTTTGTTTTGTTTTGTTTGATTTCATGAGAAGAGGAGGAGCAGGCACCAGCTGCACTTACAATGGATCAATCTCTGAGCATGTGGTACAAAGCAAAACTGAAATTGCATGCCAAAGTCTACAGTGGCCTGTGTGTTGCAAGCACAGCTGGTGACCACTCTTCTTGCTCCTAGTGCTCCAGGCTCAGGAAACAGGCAGCTAGCAGGTGAGCCATACAAAGTCTGTCTCAAGTCTCCTAAAAGGAGAGGGCCTCTTGTGTGAGTTCTGCAAGATCTCTAGCCTTGCGAGACTAACACAAGAAGCCGTTCTCTTGCAAGACCTGAGGCAGGCTTTATATACCTCTGTCTCACCTGTACTGGTCAATCTTGAGTTAATCTGACAACAGAAAGGGATGTCCAGTAAGGCTGTTTGAGAAACTATTTGTGATCATTTTTTAAAAAATCACTTTTGGCCCTGAAGAACTGCTGCTATTGGCATTCTCACCAACATTTCATAGATGAAAACTGGGGTAGATGTGGCCCAGGCACATCAGAGTGTGGTCAGGCAACATGAGAAAAAAGTCATTCATGAGGGAAAACACAGAAAACCTACTATTTTAAGCAAAGAAACCCTGGAGTTTACATACTGCTTCCTCGCTTGCTCGCTCGTTCCCGCTGAGTTAACTGAGTGCAAACTCCTTTTGTATTTCGAACCCAGTTCATAGCCAATGAAGTAAGCTGTGGATGAAGGGGGAAAGTGGAAAGAGAAGAGAAGAAATGGGTCATTTTCAAGGCAATAGAGAAAGTGGGACAGCAGAGGACTAACTGTGGCTGCCCGTGCCATATCAGGACAAAAACATGTGACCTGCCTGATACATGATCATTCAACTCTCAGGATCCCTTTCCATTTGTCCTGCTGACAGAAGTTTGAAAGTCAAGTCCATCTGAAGAACCAAAAGTTGAGAACCTCTGTAGATGATCTTGGGTTAGTTGCATGAGAAGTTTATTCTGCTATAATGATAAACCTGTATGTCAGAGCCTTCCTCCTGACACACTATCTTTCTTGATGCAAAGAACTTTTTGGGATTGTTGTATATGGAGGAACATTTGATCATATGAACCTTCCACCTGCAGTTTAAGGGGTACAGCCCAGATACCAGTATACAATTTCACTCATACTTAAGCCAGTAATATATTACCTTCACAAGTGAGCACCATGTGGCATAGTGGTTTTAGCGTTTGACTGTGAACTCTGGAGATCAGGGTTCAGTTCCCAGTTTGGCCATGAAACTCACTGGGTGACCTTGGGCAAGTCACAACTTCTCATCCTCAGGGGAAGGCAATGGCAAACCTCCTCTGAACAAAGCTTGCACACCTCCCCCCCCCCCAAAAAAAAACTTGATAGGCTTGCCTTAGGGTTGCCATGAATTAGAAATTACTGAAAAGTACACAACAACAATATTACCTTTTCTTTTGTCTTAAATATGGACTACATTTCTCACCACCACCCCACACACTTTTACTAGCAAACTGTGCTGCAAGTAGCCTTTGATGGGTATCAAAACAATTTAAACAGCGGCTGTTGGCTTCGAGATTTGGAGAATATTTGGCAAGTAACAGGGCTTATGAAAAGAAACTCTTTCCTGTGGCTTGGATAGGATGTGTTCTTATAAATGCAGACAGCCATGGCAGAAAGAAAAAATTAATTCCATGCAAAAAAGCAAAGCAAAGCAAACCGAAACAACAGAAGTTGATAACAGTGAGGGAGTTTTCACTGGCAGGTGTGCTTGATTCTTTCTCTCTCTCATTTCCCCTCTCTCACAAAAATGACAGCATTATCATCAAGAATACTGTTAACCACCCTCTCCTAGAAGCACTTCAGTGAATAAATTAACATTTAGCTAATGATTTTCTGCTTGCTCTCCTGAAAGCTGTCAGCAGGCAGAATCACAGAAGCAGGTATGTCTTCTTGCTCAACAAGGTGAGGACACCAATTTATGTTTGGACACTAATTACAAAACAAGGAATAATTAATTGATCAACATAGAACCAACATTAGCATTTCCCTTGTTATAAAAAGTTTCCTTAAGCCTTGTCTACACAGGCCAAAAGGCCCATTTCCCCCCTTTCTGGCATTGTCCTCTTTGGCATTGTCCTGATGCTGGTGCAAGCCATTCACCCCAGAACTAGGGCCTAGGAAGGTTCATGGGGCAGCCTCCAGCTGCTCCTTCTTCAGACAGATTGGGGTCATGGCAACCATATGCCGTGGCCCCAATCCAGCCTTTCCAGGGCACAAAAAAGAGCCGCAAAAAGCAATTCCTTTTTGCATCCTGGAAAGGGCACATAGCTGCATCACCATGGCTTGGCAGTGCTCCTTTGGTGCTGTGTCCATATGGACACAAATTCAATCTGGGGGCCAGATAATTCAGGAACATGTAGGAAGGAAATTTTCTATAATCATAAGGTTTTCCCAAACTCCAGATGTTCCTTTAAAGGTTTGTAGCAGGGGCAGTTTCCAGATTTTAATGGATTCCCATCAGCCTAAACTAACATAGGCAAATGTATAGGATGATGGGAGCTGTCCAAAATCATTTGAAGGGTAAGAGTTTCCCTGAAACTGAGCCAGTGTAGTGCAGTAGTTTCAGTGTTGGACTGTGACTCCTGAGATCACAGTTCACTTCCCTGCTTCGCCATGGAAATCTGCTGTGTAACCTTGGGTGTGTTACATACACTCAGCTCTACAAAACTTTATGACAGTTTCATTTTAGGGTCTCCTTAAATAAGAAATGGCTTGTAGGCACACAAGATCAACACCAATTTCCCTACAGCTGGCTTTGATCACAGCCTACCTGCAAAAACACTGTCTATGTGCGTAAGATCTGTACCTATAATTAGGATGTCTGCTTTTTCCATGGAAAGAGTTTACTGTAAGTATACAATATGTAGTCTGCAAGAATTTGTTTTATTTAGACCATTTGCATGCTGCCCTATAATAATGTAAAGCTCTGTGGACAGCTTACAAACAATAAACCTAAAAGTAATTTGTCTTTCAAAAAGGGGGAGAGAAAATTATAAAATGTAAAGCAATATAAAATCAAAAGGAAAAAAATCCCTGATAACCACTTCTCCCCATCCTACTGTCCTCAAATTAAAGACATATAGGGTTGGGTTATATATCTCTTTTGGCCCCTTCCAACTCTAAGGTTCTTTGATTCTGTGATTTCATAAATGACATGAACAGAGAGGTCCATGTCTACAACTGAAGGCTTGCACTGGGCAGATATCCTAAGGAAGACTATGTTACAACTGGGGTTCCACCTAGGGCCCACAGGATATGGAGGAGGAATCTTAGGGCAAGATCACTACCTTGAAAAGTGTTTATTAGTGTGTATTATCTGTGTTTATATATGTGATTTGTGTTGGAATAATATTCCTTTAAATTGTGGAGAAAATATTTTGATTGACAGGGAGCATTATTTCTTGTAAAGCTGCCAGGAAATGCTGAGTCAGAGTACATGGTATGATGCAACTTACTGCAAAGGGTTGCATCATACTTTGGGGCACAGGATGATAACTCATAGCCATCACAGTATAAGTGTACTGGGAGACAGGTGACATGTGGATTGTGGTTGGTGATTGTGGGTTGGATGGCATGTGCATTGCTGAAGCTGTACGCTGTGTTAAAACAGATGGTGAAAATGATGGAAGTCTGTGAGAGGGGTTTGTAACGATCTGTAAATATTGCAACTCAAAATAAAGAACCTCCAGGATTGGAAGATATCAATTGTGTCTGTAAACTTATTTATTTAACTGTAGAATATGCCAATAACTTAATCTGGACTGTTGCTTCCATACTCTGCTATGTTAAACTGCATCTCAGTGCATGTCCTCAGATTGCGCTGTAAGTTGGCATCTGAAGTGGGCTGGAAAGTTTTGTTTTTGTTTTTGCAAATTTAGAGGCAACAATTTGTTATGCTTCATGTTGTTGTTTTTACTTATTTGAATGGTATATTCTGTGCAGCTGAGGTTGACATACTCTCCAACATTTCACAGATGAAAACTGGGACACATGCGACCAAGCAATATTCCATAGGGATTTATTTGCAAAAAACAGATATATGACTTTTTAAAGAAAGTTGGCATTTTTCTGATCTGTGAATCATCATGCTTGTTCTCATTGTAGCATTGGGGTACTTTCATTCCCAATCAGACATTTCAATTCCAGTGATGTAGACTTGCAGTCAGTTCCAGAATTGACTTTGACTCAAGTTGTTTCAAAGACTTGACATGGACTCAGCTCAGCAATAAATGACACTGAGTCGACTCCACTTAATTTGCCCTTCCCCATAGGCCCAGGCAAAAGGAAACTCCTGCAGCCTCTTCTAGCTTGTGTGTTCTTCATCAATAATAACTGAGGTCATTTAATCATATTCTGATGTTGTTGGCCTGATGTGTCCCAGTTTTTGTCTGTGAAACATTGGAGGATTTCCTTCTTTCTGTTGCTGCTCCTAGCCCTTAAGAGACTCTTTTATGTCATGATAGTGAGCTGTTGGTCCAACAGAATGTAAAGCACACACTCAGGGTTACCCTTCATAACTTTTGTCAAGGCTATCTGAAAGACTTTATCTTTCTTTTTGAGCCTGCAGAAGCTCAGAGATCTTCAGGGGAGGACCTTGTTTTGGTTCAGTCACATTCAGGCTTGTTCAGTGGAAGTTTGGGAAAGAGCTTTCTCAGTGGCTAACCCTTGGCTATGAAACTCTCTTCCTTGGGAGGTTAGATTAATTCACTTCTTGTTGTCCTTCTCTCAGTAACTAAAAAGGTTTCTGTTGCAACAGACTTTTATGAACAGACTGCAAGAGTTAGAACAGCAGTGTGCTGCTCTACAGATCTTATTATTTTTATTGGATGGGCTTCAAATGGTGTTGAAATTTATTTTTTTAACAGTATTTTAAAATATATTTTAACCTATATATTTTTATTTAAATTCCTTGATTTTTTAAAGCCACCTTGAGTCCAGGGTGAAAGGAGAGATTGTTGTAGTAAGTTCATGTTTATTCTGCATCAACACAGGCTATTTTTTGCATATAACTCATAAAAACAAGGCCAATATCATATTGGTTGGGAGAGGGGGTGGGGGTGGGGAGGGAGGGGGGTGAAGAG
>NC_056523.1:31037267-31051162 GCF_019175285.1 Sceloporus undulatus | reverse complement strand
AAAAAGAAAAAGAGCTTGCTCACAAATGCATGTTCGTCATCTGACTGTGATGTCAAGTGACTACCACCATGTGTGGATCTGCCATTAGAGAAGAATAAGAATTTCATTTCAGTGGATTTTTGATAATAATTTACTAAAATGTGCACTCTCTTGCACACAGATGGGAGAAATTTGCTGGTTCACTGAATGAGGTTTACCTAGCAACACAGTAAAGAATGTAAGACAGTCTCTTCCTCAGTCTTTTTTAATGGATTCACTGACCCAGTTCCAGCCCAAACACAGAACAGAACAGTTTGAAGGGGGAGGGGGGGGGAATTCTGGAAAAAAAAAGTCTGGGGGTAGGATTCATGAATGTGCACATTTTACAAATACATGCATAAATTTCTAAAATGTGCACAAATTTGTTTTAATCCAGCGGTGGGGAGCTGCCGAAGATTTGGGCCTGCATTTATCTCCTACAGGATCGCAGGGAGTGGAGGGCACTCCTCTTCCATGCACATCCCCACTGTGATCCTTGACCTTTTATTTATATATAACCATCTTTTAAAAAATTAAAAATATCCCACATACCTCCTAGGGGCATGGGGTTGATATTGCCATGGCCTTGGGGGTCCCAGGCTGTTTTAAGGCACAGGAAAGGCCTTTATTTAACCAGAAAGTAAATTGGGAGTGGATATATGGGCAGGCATTCATGTGTAAAATGTGCACAGAAGAAGTCTATGGATTATTTTCGATAAAAAGAAAATACAGTTGGCTCTCCATATCCACATATTCTTTATCCACAGATTCAAGCATCCACGGCTTGAAAATATTCATAAAATATATAATTATTTTTTTAAAAAACCCCACAACTCCTTGATTTTGCCATTTTATATGATGGACACCATTTTACTATGGCATTATATGTATTCAATGAGGAATAAGCATTCACGGATGTTGGTGTCCACAGGGGGTCTTGTGAACCAAACCCCAGTGGATGCCAAGGGAATTTTGCATATTCCAGATCCATGGCTACAAGTGTCCATTTCCCTCAAGGGCTCAGGAGTTTGGGGCCTCCCATAAGGTCAGGCAAAGAGCAAGCAAAATTGTCCCACCTGTCTTTCAGGGAAAGCCCCCACCCCAACTGTAAGCATTAATGCAGAGTGGACTGCCGCCAAAAGTGAAAGTTACCAGATCTGCAGAGAATCCCTAGTGTGACATCATGAAATGGAAGGAATCTGCTGGGCGCCAAAGCATCTGTTAAAGATCAAAGAATGAGTTGGTGGGGGGAGTTAAGGAAGCAAGAGAGGAGGGATAATGGGTTGTTTAGCTTGACCAAAGAAAAATGCAAGATGAGGAGAAAGAAAAAGAATATTGTGGAATAAAGAAAGTTCCCAGCACATTGGTAAGACGGAGCTACATGTGGCTTTTCAAGTAAATTCTCTTAATGTGGCTGCAGCTTAACTCAACCTGACATTCACATCATTCAGATCTAGTACTTTGCTGCTTTTCTCTGGCTAGTAAACTAGAATAATCTTAGGGGTTTATCAAGAACCTCCTCCCTATGAACAACTCTCCACATAATACTTTAAGGCTGCCAACCTTAACTTGTCACATTTCCTTAACATAAAATGCTTGGGTTTATATTGCTATAGTTAGGTTAACCCACACTACACTGAACTCAGATTCTACTATGGGATAAGCGAGATTTAGGGTACACGCTCTAACTATGGTAATAAATAAAATCCTACAACTATTTTTCAAACAACAGCTTTTTATTTCAGGTGGAATCTCATCAGCCAATGTTGTTGTTTTTGTAGTGTCCAATCCATAGCCTCAAAGCACTATTTCTCTTCATACCTTTAGAGTTCTAGTGCTTAGAAGAAGCATTTTGCTACTAACAAATTGAGAAGGCAGTAATCCTGTGGAGAAAGACCCTTTGAGGGGTGTACATCAGAGCAGACATGTACATCTGAGTAGATTGTATAGGATTTATATACTTGCTTTCAAACTAGACTTCACTTGGTGTCCTATAATTCCATACTCTGGATCTTTATGGTGGCAGCTATGTGCACAGGTGTCCCACTGAGCCTACCACTGTCACCAATCGCTCACTCTGAGGTCAAAAGCACCCAGCCACATGATCATCACTGGGTGCCTTAGTCTGACCTCAGATGTGAACAATCCAGGACAAGGAGCCCTGGTGGCACAGTGGTTAAATGTCAGTACTGCAGCCTAAATGTTGTGAGTTTAATCCTGCAGGGCTCCAAGGTTGACTCAGCCTTGCATCCATTTGCAGGTTGGTAAAATGAGTACTGACCTTGCTGAGAGCAACTGGCCAACTCATTGTAAAGGTGTTATAGAGCTTAGCTCTATAGAAATGTAAGTTGCAACCCACAGCTGCTGCAGATGCAGCAGATGGCTTGGCAGAACACTTGTGTGGAGAGCCACAGTGGTTTGGGAATGGAGGGCCAGGGAATGTGGGGAAGCAAGGGCAACTGTGGGCCAGGAGACTTCATGCTGTCCAGTGCAGACAAGGCCTCAGTGTCCAAGCATACTGTGATGGAAATACACTCCTGTTGGATTTCTATGTGTTTATTAAAAAGTAAGGAATTGCTGAATCACTTATTTGTGGAGTACTCATCACTGTGCCCCAGCCCTGTATAGTAAGCAATGTTTGTTCTGCAACACTAGCAAAAATGGATTGTTGTTTGTGTACTGAAACAAAGGATTAGACCTTGCTTAAAATGTTACTTAGAGGAAGAGATTATTGACCTGTTATGTTTCCTCTTCATCTATATTTAACACCATTTTAGCAAACAGAGAAATTGCTTGTTTGAAGATTATGCTAAGCATTTATTTTTTGCTAGAGGTTATTCGAATGATATGAATCATTTATGCATAAATCTGACTGACTGTGGTTTTTTTGTTGTTGCTGCTGACTCAGGATTAAAAAGGCACTTCCATGTTTGTTTTTAATAATGCCATTGTGGTGGTGCATACAGCATCTGGACAAAACCAGAAAGTTTGCTTCTTTGTAATAACAGATTTTCTCATATCCCAAAATCCTTTTTGCTTGTTCTGATCATTTTACATTGTATTCCAGTTTTACTTTAAACACATCATCCATTCTACATTGCAAAAGCAATGTGTGACAAAATACTTGGGGAATCAATGGTTTAGGATGTATACACACTTAAATACTATGTGTATGCAACTGGTTTTGACTGTGGCTTTCAACCAAAATTGTTACACTACTGATGCTGCTAAATATATTAAACGCCATTAAATTTTAAATGGCAGTATGAAAGTTTAATACTCTTGAAGTGCAATGCTGCTGCTACACAGATGTGTATATACATCTATGTAAGCGTGGGGTTTTCCTCAGATTTCCTTCTTGTCATGTCTTGCATACAATCCCCAACTACTTGCTAACTCTCATGTACCAAGATGGGACATTTTATCCCCCAAAATCACATTTTGTTGTGGAACCACACAAAACTAGTCCTACAGTGTAGAAATTTCGCAATACTCTATTATCACCTGCACAATTCTAAACATAACACTGTTCCCTAAATTTCAGACACTTGTTGTACACAGGGGCAAACAATGACTGAGACAAGCTTTTTTCCATCAATTCTACCATTTTTTTTCCTCTTGGAGTACTATTTTGTCTCAGGCAATGCTGACATATTAAGATGAAAAATGTTTCAGGAAGCAGGTGGGGGAGGAAACTATGATGCGAAAAGCCAAAAATGACATTCTCTAGTTGTCAATCAATTGGTCCTATTTGGGTGGGCATTTGAATCTTCAGTGAGTTAAAGAAATGGTAGACATCTATGGGAAGCCATATTGCTAAATCCTAGCCCCATTGCTAACCTGACGAGTTACCCTTAATATACTAGAAATCACTTTGTGCTCAAAAAAAAACCCACAACTCACTCAATGATTTTTTTTCTTTATCAAAGTGGATGAAGGTTAATTCCACTGAGACATTTGGCAAACAGAGAACCCATGTTTCCAAATATGTGTTTGTAGTTCCATGTGTGTCCAAGTGTGTTTATTATTCTGGCATATTCTCCATGAATGTTATGGAGCAGATAACATTATATGAGAATATTTCTTGACATTAGAAAGTTTGAAAGACACTACCCTTGTGCATGCAGTCAAATCCTTACAGATGTGACACCCAGTGTGAGATAATCAGTGGCAAGGCCAATGCTTGGATAGATGAACATTCAGAGCCATTACACGAACTGCCAAGTGGCATTTCCATTTGCTTTTTGCAAGACACCCAATTCTTCCTACACATACCCTTTGATCCATCAACTAGAATGCACTCCCTCATCAAAATGATAAGAGCTGACACTACTCTCAAGAAACAAAAGGTTATATCTTCTTTTCCATTGCACCAGTTCATTCACTTGCACATGGCACTTGCCAGGAATCAGTCTATGTCTTAGAATCACAGCAACACCTCCTTAAAATGATAGAATCATAGAGTTGGAAGAGAGCACAAGGGCCTTCCAGTCCAAGACCCTGCCATGGAATTAAAACACCCTCAACAGATGGCCATCCAGCCTCTGTTTAAAAAACCTCAAAGAAGGAGACTACCACTCTTTGAGGGAGTGTGTTCTATTGTCGAATAGCTCTTACTGTCAGGAATTTCATCCTAATGTTGAAGTGGAATATCTTTCCTCTAGTTTGAATCCATTGCTCCGGGTCTGAGTATTTTCTGGAGCTGCAGAAAATAAGCTTGCTCCATCCTCAATATGACAGACCCTCAAATATTTAAACATGGTGGTCATGACACCCCTTAACCTTTTCTTATTGAGGCTAAACATGTGCAGATCCACAGCCACCCTATGCCAGACCCTGAAGGCCTTTCCAGGAGGGCTGCCTTCAGGGTCCACTGTGGCTGCTCTCTCTCTGAGCAGCCATACGAGACCCAGAGGCCTCAACACACATACATACACACACACACACACACACACACACACACACACACACACACAGCAGCAGCAGCAGCAATTTGAGTGGCTGGGCAGCCGAAGGAGGACAAGGTATTTGTCCATCCCCTGTACCAGGTGATACCAACTTCAGTGATGCCAATGCTCCCAAGGAGGCTATGAACATAATGGTGTTCTCCTATCCATGCTCTTTAGCTCTTGGTACACAGAGACATACTGATTCTGTTTCTGGAGATGATATTTAGCCATATGATGATAGCCTTATCCTCCATGAATTTGTCTAATCCTTTTCAAAGCTAAATTGGCAGTCATCCCTTCATCCTGTGGCAGAAAAATTCACAGTTTACCTATGTGAAGTATTTCCTTGCACCTGTTCAGAATTTCCCATTATCCAGAGTCACTGGATGATCCAGGGTGCTAATATTATATAAAAAAACCAAAAAACTCTCCTTATCCACTTTATGGCATGGTTAATTTTATTCACCTCTTAGTCACCTTAAGAAAAAAGAAACAAACAGACCATTGGCTGAAGCCTTAAGTAATAGAATTGTTCCACCCCCTTGGGTATTTTGATTGCCCTTAAATGAACTTTTTCCAGCTCTCAGATATCCTTTCTGTAATGCAGTGGTAGGAAATTGTCTAAGTGTGCCCATACCAGAATTTTGTATAAAAACATAAATAGGATATTGGCAGAGAGCCAGCATGGTGCACTGGTTTGAGCACTGGACTATGACTCTAGAGACCAGGATTTGACTCCCTGCTTGGCCATGGAAACCCACTGGTTGACCTTGAACAAATCACACTCTCTCAGCCTCAGATGAAGGCAATGGCAAAGCTCTTCTGAGGAAATCTTGCCATGAAAATGCCATTATAAGGTTGCTTTTAGGGTCTACATAAGTTCGAAACAATTTGAAGGCACACAACAACAGATAATATTGGCAATTCTAAATCTGATTCTTTTCCTGATGAAACCCAGCATTAGGAAGTGCTGTTTTCACAGCAGCAGCACACTGGATCACCAGTTTCATCAGGCTTTCAACCACAACTGCAACATCCCTTCCTAGGTCAGTCATCGCCAAATGAAAGCTGCTCAGCATATATGTGAAATTAAGACTTTCTGTTGTAGTATTATTTACATCAGACATTTTACACTAATATTTACATTGAACCACTTATGCCATTTCCTGTTTGGATAGATAATTCTGAAGCATTTCACTGTAATGTTTTGTTATAACCACCTTAAATGATTAAGTGTTGTGTCAACCATCTTGGTCACCTTACTACCCACTTCTAATCACAAATCATTGGTCCTACATAGATCCTACAGGAAATATGGAGGGAGTGGGGCATAGGACAGAAAGCAGTAATTCAAGGCTGTTTTTGCAGCTGTTAACTCTTTGAGACTCCACAGACCTTCCTTTTTTTGGCCAAAAAAAAAGATGAATTGCCTTTTCTGGAAGCCTCCAGGAGAAGCTATTAACATTTTTAGTAGGTTGCATGGGCCTCTGCGCTCTTTAATAATGTTAAAACCCCAGTTTACAAAGCCTAAAGTTGAAAGTGAGTTTCCTCTGAAACCATACTTGGTACCACCTCTTGGATATATAAAGTGACACTAATGACCTTCACTACATAGTGCCACCACCCCAGTGATGACTTCAGACTCAAGTGATGACTTCATTGTACAAATAAGTCAACGTGATCAAACATCACTCATATAATACTTTCAGCACAATAATTTTTACTGAAGACAACCCACACATTCATCTGCCAAACATCAAGTACTGAACAACCCAATCAGGCATGGATATATGCACCAGCCCATATGACTGAAATCCCTATTACTAAAGGTTACTTCTACTGGGCACTACTCAGAATTCGGATAGGCTCACAAGAATGCTGGATCCTGAACAGAACACATTTTTGGATGTCCGGACAGTCCCACACAGGATAGTATATGTTTCCATCCACAAATAAGTCAATGAGTGAGCATGAAAATTCAAACCATAACAGCTTATCTGCCCCCCCTCCCCCCCCCCCCCCCCCCGCCATTATTTCTCAGATGAAAACCATGACACATGTGACCAAGTAACATCAGAGTGTGGTCAAAACAGCAAAATTTATTAATAAGTAAGAACATACAAGCTAGAAAGTGCTGCAGAAGCTGACTAGCAAGGACAAGGTTCCACACCTTCCTCCCCTCTCCCTCCTGTTGAGTGTAAACTACTTTTTGCACTTTGAACTCAGGACCAAAACACACTGCAGAAATAATCCAGTTTGAGACTGCTTTAACTGCCCTGGATCAGTGCTAGGAAATCATGGGAATTGTAGTTTGTGATGGTACCAGAGGTCTGTGACAGAGAAGGCTAAACGTCTCCTGGAACGCCACTTCCCAGAATTCTCTAGCATTGAGACAGGGTAGTTAAAGAGGTCGCAAATGGGATTATTTCAGCAATGTGTTTTGGATCTCACTTTGCAGTAATGGAAGTAAGCTGAGGACAAAAGCGGGAAATGGGAGGAAGTGGAAGAAACTGGGACATTTTTAAAGCTGCTGAAAAAATGGGATAACAGAGGATTAATCAGGACTGTCCCTGTCAGATCAGACAGTTGGAGGGTATGCAACCGAAGCACCAGTCTTGGTCTCTGTTGTAGATGAACCCCCTAAAAGGATAGATGGATTGAAAAATAATCTTTCTGCACTGCAATTATTTTTGCAAAACTTTAGTTGTGTCTGTCTAACCTCAAGTATAGGATTTCACCAGCAAGAAAGGAAAAGTCCCCTGAACACCTGCAGAAACTCTTTATTGTTGCTGAATGGAGCTTTGTGTGTTTGCTGATCTGCCTCTTTGGCCAGTGATACAATCAAGGATTAACTGGCCCTAAAACAGATGTTCACAGCTGCCTACAAGATGTCCATGAGTGCCCCAGTGTCAGCTGTATATGCTATTATGCTATCATCAAGCAAATTAATTATTAAATTCTGTAAGGCTGAGACTCTACCTTTCTTTTGCTATTTGGCCTATACAAATGAAAGAAAAACTGCAGACAAATGGAGAGAACAGCCATCAAACCTCAAGGTCTGTTGGATGGAGTTTCACCTTCTGGATTCTACATCATGGAAGTGCTGAACTACTCCTTCTATGCTGCCTTTTAAAGGGGGCAAGGGCAGCATAACCAGCTAAGATTCTAGTCTAAAGGGTGTGTCCACATGGACTAAATGAAGTGGTTTTCTCCAGGCCCCTGCACCCCCATCCTCACAGCAGGGCTAAATCCCTGATTGCAGGGTGGACTGTCTTCATGATGTAAGGCCAGTTCTGTACCAAATCTGCTGGTTCCCACCCTCAACCCATCTTAATTTACCTTTTGCTTCAGATTCTGCAGGAAAATCCGAAGCACTCCATGGCTGTCTTCACACATGTCCTGCTGCGTTGCCCAGCAGTGCCATCACTTGTATGAGTTGCTCCTTCTGAGGTCACAAGGAGGTGCCCACTGCCCAGCTATGTGATTGATGCTGGGCACCTCATTTCTGACCTCAAAGAGAGCAATTTGTGGATGTGGTGGTGGTGCCAGGCAACCCTGCAAGATGCATGTGTAGACAGTTGCCTGATATGGTTTTGCAGTGTGTGGAGATAGCAGGAGGCATCCAGGGCAGCTCTGAGGCCAGAATACTCTGGAGCAGCCCAGAGTATTCTGGTTGGTGTAAATGAGCCCTAAGATTGCACTTACAAAGGAGCAGGTCTCCTTGTACATCAGAGTAAAATCACATAGCAGCATGTTCTCTGTGTTTTACCCTATTTGAATGTTAAATACAGATATTAGGGCAATTTCCAGTGCTTGTGAAAAGTGCACACTAAATCAAAGCAGAAAATAATAGGTCTTATCTCCCGCAATGAAAGTAATATTTATAAGATGCTTTCCTACACTCTTCTAGTAAATACACAAAATATTTCATGGAAAATATTGCTAGGCAAATTTGTAAGAAGAATCTATCTGGGTTTCTTTGACCCCACCTTCCTTTACACCATCTGCATAAGAAAAGAAACTTAATCTATCCTGTTTAATGTTAGGTTGTCTCCCAACAACGCTCCATCTGTTTAGTGTAGGTAGAATCAAATCATTATTCTCTTCATCAAGTTACAGAAAGGAGTAACCTTCAAATTATAACTATTCAGACTTTGAAGGAAAAAGTGACAAGGCAATTAATCTAAGAACACAAAACAAATTCACTCTGGATTTTAATTATACAATGAAATAGCATGTGGCCTCCACAATGTATGAAATTTACACTTTTCAGTGGCCATTTTGAAGGATTTAAACATAGCTTATTTAACCTAGAGATGCTTTTAAACGCCCATTAGAAGCACTTTTCTCTCAGAAGAAAAGTGTGTTTGATTTAGTTTCTGGGTTTTTTTTTCAGTTTTTGCCTATACAGGTAATACAATTAAGAATGAGAAGGGTAGTTGTTCATCTCATATACATGTTTAATTGAGGATTACGTGTACATATGTGCATTTAGGCTATTGAACATAGAGGGATTCACTACCTCCTTGTGCAATACCCAAATACAGACACCCTATACAGCTTTAAAATCCCAGGGATGTGGCTATGGTTATTTACTGGGCAAGCAGGAAGCAGGCAGTCAGCATCCTTCCTGGCTGCAGTTCTGTAGCTGGCGGAAGAGAAATGAGATCACTCTCTGAGATCTCCACTTAGCCATCTCAAACCTCAGCTTAAAATATTTTAAACAATAGAGCACCCAAAACAAGTAAGCCAACAAAAACCCAGAAAAGAAGCATTGAAAACCAAGATGATCAAATTGTGGCTGTCTTACTTTGGCCACATAATGAGAAGGCATGGAACACTAGAGAAGACAATGATACTGGGAAAGTTAAAAGGTAGAAGAAGGAGAGGAATATGCATGCCAGATGGATGGCCACAATCTGGAAGGTCACAGGCATGACCTCCTTAAAAAATCCTCCCTGGACCCCCTAATAAGAAACAACTATAGGCCGGTCTCACTATTGCCATTTTTAGGTAAGGTGATCGAGAAAGCGGTTGCCTTCCAACTACAAGCTGTCTTGGATGAAACCAATCGGACCCATTTCAAACTGGCTTCAGAGGGGGTTATGGAGTTGAGACTGCCATGGCCACTTTAGTCAATGATCTCCGTCAGGGTATCGACAGGGGAAGTGTGACCTTGTTGGTGCTCTTGGACATCTCAGCGGCTTTCGATACCATTGACCATGGTATCCTTCTGGAACGCCTGAGGGAGTTGGGCATTGGGGACACTGCGCTCCAGTGGTTCCGTTTCTACCTCTTGGGCAGATTCCAAATGGTGCAGTTGGGGGACACTTGCTCCTCTAAGAGGGAACTCACATCTGGTGTCCCTCAGGGAGCTATTTTGTCCCCCACTTTGTTTAACATTTACATGAAACAACATGAGATCATCCGGAGACACGGGGAGCGGTGTTATCAGTATGCCGATGACACCCAAATATGCTTCTCTGTGTCGCCGACTGATTCAGTGTCTAAGGATGGGGTCTCTCCTCTGAATGCCTGCCTGGAGTCGGTAATGGACTGGATGAGGGAAAACAAACTCAGTTTGAATCCAGAGAAAACGGAAGTACTGATGATAGGTTCCCCAGGCCTGGGGAAGGAAATTTGTCCACCTGTCCTCAACGGGGTCACACTTCCCCTGAAGGACGAAGTTCGCAGTTTAGGAGTACTTCTGGACTCGTCTCTACAGTTGACATCTCAAGTGGATGCAACGGTCGGAAGTGCTTGCTATCAACTTCGGTCAACCTTCTGCCTCACCCTTTCGAATGATTGTTTTCGATTTGTATATTGTATATTGTGTTATTGGTTTTATCTATTTTATGATGTGTTTGTAACTGGTTTTAAATTTTGTGTACACCGCTTTGATCTTCTGGAAAAGCAGTATAAAAATAAAATTTATTATTATTATTATTATTATTATTATTATTATTATATAATGACATCCTAAAATTTGGACACACAAGCTGAAAACTTGGAACTGAAAGAATTAAAGAACATTTCAACTTTAGAACAAAACACACATTGGTTTCTGTATTACCAACTACAGAAAATATTTAAATCTGATTTTAAAAAAAAAAGGACAGGGTTTTCATACTTCAAAAATGTGATTGACATAATAATATTTGAAAATAAATCAAAACACATGGCTAAATTATATGGAATACTTTTGGAAATCACTTAATACCATAATTTGTAATATATTAGAAATATCATTTGAGTATACTCCAGATATATATCTTTTAAATATGATTCAAGGAATACAACCAAAAAGTAGAACTACATACTGGAAAGTGATCCCATATATAGTTTCAGCAGCCTGGACCTTGCTTGCACAAAAATGGAAAACAGCAGATATTCTATCTCTTGATGAATAGAAGTTTAAGATTACAGAAAGTTATGAAATGGATAAGGTGTCGATTGCAATAGAAGGAGAATCTTCTGAGAAATATATACAAAGTTGGCAAGCTTTAATAGATTATGGTGAGAAATCTTGGAATTATATAAATTAAGGGAAAAAAGAGAAAAGAAGAAAAAAAAAGAGAGGAGGAGAGGAAGAAAAATATAAAAGTGTTTTCTTCTGTTTCTTCTGTAACAAAACAGAAATTTAGAAGTAATCTATCTTGAGCAATGATAATAAATTTAATTTTTTTAAAGAAACATTTAATGTATATAATAGAAAGAAGTAGAATTAAGGCACAAGAACTGTGCACAATATTTAGACAAATCAACTGGAAGACTGTTATAATTTGATGATTTGATAGGTAGACAGCCTGGCATTAATTTGGATGGGGGGAAAGGGTTTCTTTGTTTTGTTTTGTTTTCCTTTTTTGAAGGAAATATATAATTTGATATTGTAAACTTTGATATTTTATATTTTAAATATATATATATATATATTATAAAAAAAAGATAAGATGTACCCATACTGGCTCTCCCAAAATTCAGATACAATGGTGGGCAAAGGCACTGAAGAGCTCCAAACAATGGTTGGCCATGTTACCTGTGATATTATACAGTTTCCTTCATCCTGCCCAATGTCTTTCATTGGGACTAAACAAAGTTGGAGAGGCTGAGACTTTGCGCTGAGTTTGCACCAAGAGGCACTGACTGGTTAAAAAATAAGGAGCTCTCTTGTGAGATCTTTTGCTTCCTTGCATTAGTCTGGGATAATCCCAAACTGCTTGCACTTAGTTCCCATTGAAACAAATGGGGATTGTCTACTCTTGACTAGCTTTTCAAATTAATTTAAATGAGACATAAGTGCACTTTATTTAAATGGTTACACAAAAGTCACTCTGAGCATCAAACAAATGCCCAGAAGGGGCTAAAAGGCCTTGTGGGATAAATTTGCCCACTGTCAGAACTCTGCCTCTATTTGGCCCTGCCATGACAAATGTCTGTGAGAAAGATCTCCATGTGTTTACACAGACATTCCTTTTTGAGATTACAGTTCCCAGAATATCCCGTTTAGCATGGCCGTAGTGGCTGAGAGATTTGGGGTGTTGTAATTAAAAAAAAAAAAATCCTCTAAGATTTCCATGCTCTGCAGATGTATACATTGACATCTTCCACACTCAAGAATGACTACTACTGAACCTGAATGTGTACATAATTCCCTCTTGGGAAATTTCACCAGACATTTGCATATGGAGGATGAAGGCAGTATATAATTTCAGGGCTGGCATGGGTGAGGGATTGCTTCTACAGCCCTGAGAACCTCTCTGGTCCTTCATTGAATGTGCAGATAGGTCTGCATGAATCTCCTTTTGGTCTTGATCCAGTCCTTCATTTTTAGATGGTGAATGAATATATTGCATATCTGAGAGGCAGACTTAACATATCCAGCTTTTATAGTTGTATATTTTATATGCTTCAGTATACCAAACTAAGGGCTATTCTAATTTATGCTAGATACATTTGCTAGTGGTGTATAAAAGCAAATTCATGTATGTGGAAATCTTCCAAGACCTTCAATGTGGTTTTATTTTACATATCTCAAATATCACAAATTATTTATATGCATGTTAACTATAAAAGTTAATGCAGAGCTATCAGGAAGCCAAACATTTCACACCAACTATGGGCCTTTAGAGACGGATGGCTGAACGCTGCCCCTGTTTGCCTCAGATAGAGGCCGTGGCAACCACATGCCACGGCCTCCATAAGGAGCAAAAAGAAGCCTCAAAAAGGGGCTTCTTTTTGCATAGGTGTGCTGGTGCATCATAATGATGCCCCTTCTGTGCAGCACCGTCTAGGCACTGCGCCCAGCGTGCATTATCGTGGCATGTGCCATGTTGAAAGGCACGCACAACGATGGTGCCCGGGTGGCACGACAAGGGCTCAGAGGATGTGGACGCTTAGCCCTCACTGCGCGTACAGGTCGGCAGAAAGTGCTGGCCTGTACAGCCCCTGAGATTGAGTGAAAGTGAAATGCCATTTCTGGAATCGGAACCACTGTGTGCCTTTTTCATAGATCCTTGCATTAAAATTAACAAACATATTTGGATTTTTAATACATGCAGGGGATATGTAATACCCTAAAAGTTACCAGATCCTGTCTGATCCTAGAAGCTAAGCAAGTCAGCCCGAGTTAGTACTTGGGTGGGAAACTACCAGCAAATACCAGGTGCTGTAGGCTATATTTCAGAGGAAGGAACTGGCAACCTCTGAGTAATTCTTGCCTAAGAAAACCCTATTAAATTCATGGGGTCACCACGGGGTGAGAGGTGACTTGAAGACATACATGCATGCACAAACATACACTCATATAAATCGTAGAGTGTATGTATATAAAATGATCTCACATTAGGGATGTAGATTTTTTTGTGTGCAAGGATGAATCATTTCTGTAGAATTTCCCCCCGCTGTGGGAGGAAATTGAGATTTCTGTGC
>NC_056523.1:31000907-31027267 GCF_019175285.1 Sceloporus undulatus | reverse complement strand
CCCCCCCCCTTCCTAAAATCCTAGCTACGTCCCTGTATGGACCTAATCTTTCAGAAGGAGTGCAGCCAGCCCCATCCAGCAAAGGTGGTGATCACAGCTCCAGGTTAGTTTTTACTTTCAACAGAGGCCTTACAATCACTTCTTTTAGAATGATTGGAACTTACCCCTCTTTCAAATACATGCTTATAATATCCACACTCAACTGTCCAGCCATTCTCTGGCTGTTCTAATCAGCCATCATAGACATCTGTCACATAACCATTTCATGCAGTTGTGGTGACTAACCTCTCCTAGAGGATAGTGGAGATATGGACATAAACACATTCCTGTATATACCTCCTAAAATGAGGAGCTGCCAATATGATACAGAATTGAAAGCAGCTAGCAGGAGTTCATGGTTCAGCCCTCTGAAGATACACCACACTCATTCCCAAATGAATGTGAAGGCAACCAATTTTAAATTTAAAGCAACACTTTGTTATCTTTCAAAGATGCCACTCGCCACATGAATTGTAGGTATGACAGTCATGTGAAGGACTGGATGACATGATTGCCTGCACATTTGGATGAGGTCTGCAAAACTGGAATAGGTTGCTGGCAGTGACAGACCTACACTTCAGCTTGACATGTGGATCATGAGTTTGGAAAGGAAGGAGTAGATAGAGAGACAAACCTCCCCAGGTTTTCCAGATTGTCTTTTAGCTGCTCAGTCCTTTGCGGATCTTCCTTCTCACATAGAGTGATGTTGCTTTCTTCTTCCTCCTCTTCCTCTTCTTCTTCACCTCTCAACCTTTCTTGTAAAGGAGACATCTTGCCTGTCTCATTTGTTCTAAGTCTAGCTAAGGTCCAAAACACACTGCAGAAATAATTCAATTTGAGACCACTTTAACTGTCCTGGCTCAGTGCTAGGAAATCCTGGGAATTGTATTTTATTGTGGCACCAGAGAACACTCTGACAGAGAAGGCTAAATGTCTCACAAAACTAAAGTTCCCAGAATTCCCTAGCACTGAGGCAGGGCAGTTAAAGTGGTATCTAACTGTACTATTTCTGCAGTATGTTTTGGACCCAAGTTAGCTATAATGTTGTCTTATCTTTCCCATTTATGCATTTCTCTTAAGAATAGTTGGCTTTCTTACTGTAATAGGCAAAGCAGACTCAGTGTATTCCAGGGAAAATAAAGTCAATAATTATTCTGGTATTTCCAAGGGGCTGGATCCGGATAATACTGCTGCCTTGCTTACTTTTCTAACAGAGGCAGCTTGTTACACTGTCATTATACTAGTAACTAAAATTTAGTTTCAAGTTTGTGAAGGCACACTGATGATGAAAGTTTGCAATAAGAACACTCAGTTCCTCTTCTCATCACCACCACTTCTGCTTTTTTTTAGAAGTTGCGATAGTCTGATTTGTTGTGCTTTCCCCCAAAAAAATGTCCAAAAAAGAAGAGGCACTACTGAGATAAAGATAAAAGAAAAGAAAAGAAACGGAAGCTCCAAGGCTGAAGTTGAAAAGAGGAACAAACACCAGGAATGTCTTTCCTTGTATCCTCACTATTGCTAGCTGATATTTAAGCATTATGTTCATAGTTTTGATTCCAAATGGCAGAAGAGTTTACAGTGGGAAATGTGGAAGAGACTGAAGCCACATCAGTATTAATTGAAAAATAATGAAGCCTCTGTCCTTATTTGTGACATCAAATTATTTTCCTGTTTTACCACGCTGGCTCCACATCTCAACAAAGAACATGTGACAGAGTTTGCTTTCTCAAGTTTGTGCCAACTTTTGAACTTCCACTGGGGGTTTCCTTATTGAAACAACAAAAATAAATGAAAGTATCTATACATTTTCTGAAAACAAAGCAAAACAGCCCCACCCTAAATTAGAACACACACATATATACAAACAAGTTTCATTTGCTCCGTCTTATAAGAATACAAACTGAAGTGAAATCTTTTGATGTTTCTTACACAGATGTTGTGGCCAAGATCTCCCATGGCAAACACTAAATGGAAAGAAATCAAACTGCAGGAAGTTGTGTAGACCACAAGTATCCATCACTACAGACAGTAGTTTGAAGCTGCAATTGACACAAACCAAACCAAACCAAACAAAACAAAATTTGAGAGATCAAACTCCATTGTAGAAAAATAAAGTGATGTTTGCATGGCTCTCACATGGAATCTGTACACAGCAAAATATTGATTTAACATGCGACTAAAATCCCAGATGGGCACATGGGAAAGATGAGGAAGGAAAACATGTACAGAAATTGTGGTGCAGTCCAGTGGAATGGTCAATTTTTAGAATTTTTAGAATTTAGTATTTAGAGAGCTGTAATGCCTCAGCAATGAGCCAATGTGCAGTGCTTTGAGCATGGGAGCATTTTAACCCTGGAGACCAGGGTTAAAATCCAAACTCAGCCATGTAAACCCCCTGGGTGATGTAGGGCAAGTCACACTCTCTCAGCCTTGGAAGAAGGCAATGTTGAACCCCTCTCTGAAGAAAATTGCCAAGCAAACACTGTGATAGGTTCACCATAGGGTTGCCATAAATCAGAAATTACTTGAAGGCACACAACAACAATGCCTTAACAAACAATACACCCTAGAATTCAATAGGATTCAGCATTGGTAGTTCATGTAGAATCATAGTGAAAACTAATTCTGTAGTGTGAAAGGGCATCCAGATAAAGGTATAACACACTGGTGGATACTATATACATAGCAATTACCTGTTGTAATACCCAACTGCTGGGAATCCTGTGGATGCACTGAACCCAGTATCACTGGCCCAGGGTAGACAGTGCTGGCAGGAGAAATAAGGCCCTGGGTACTGCAACTAATTAGGGCTGCATTTGCACTGCAAAAATAATGCAGTTTGACAGCGTTTTAACTACCAAGGCTCCATCCTATAGAGTCCTGGGATTGTGAGATTGATGTGAATAGTTTGATGTGGCACCAGTGCTCTCTGACAGAAAAGGCTAAATATCTCACAAAACTACAAATCCTAGAATTCCATAGCATTGAGCCATGGCAGCTAAAGTGGTGTCAAGCTTCATTACTTCTGCAGCCTAGATGCAGCCAAGGAAGTAAGGTACTGGAGAAGTAGACTGCTTGGGGCCAACAGATTTTGCCAGCCTTCCACTGAGCATCCCTAGCAAAAGTTAAACCAAGAGAATTTCAACCAATAGATGCTTGTTTTTGTTTTTTTAAAACTTGGTAGAACATTCTTCTGATCCTGATGGTTAGATGAGACAATGACTTGCATCGTTCATTTATAGTGTTCTCCTATATATGAATACTTAGAATCCTGTTCTCTTGAGATTCTTACTTGTCCTTGTATAGCTGCCTGAACTTCTGGTCCATCATTTCTCACAAAAATTTCCATGGTGAGAGTGGGGTGGATATGTTAGTCTGTTTCAGCAAAAACATCAATAATGACTCTTGCAGCACCTTAAAAGCAAACAGATTTTGTTTGGCACAAGATTTCATAAATAAAAAATGAAACACTTAAAAAAACGTTTTATAATGTTATATCTCACTTTAAAATGAGGATCTCCACTGCAAATCCTATGTGTACTTAACATCAAGCCTTACAATCTGTTATCCTTGATCTGGAATCCATTCCCTGCCTCCTAGAAAGCAAATTACAAAATGCTTGTTACACAATAAAGAGTGATTGGAATGTACTGTATAAAACAGGGACTTTGTTCTAGGAGTCTTTAACAGAGACATGATTTCAACATGAAGCAATAAACGTGTAAATGCATACACAGTTGTGATATGCAGGCTTTCTCCTTTTTTCCCCTTTTCTCCCATAGGAATTTGTGTTGAAAGACAGTATTGAAATTTCTGCACTGAAACAAACAAATAAGAAAGCAAGAAAGAAAATGTCTCCTAGGTAACATCAGTCTCTCTCTTTCTCTCTAAAAATATGCTAGAAAGATAAAGGGCATAACAGAACACAAACCAGTTGCTCCAAAGTAGCTCTACTTATGATTGTTGGGCTACTGGGTTGTAACAGTTTGGAATAGGCATGTGTTAATATTTGCATCCTCAACAAAAAAAAAAGAGGCATTTTAACACTGCAGATGAAAGGAGACTACTCATAAGATTTTTCACATTTTCATAGGAGTACATGTGGTTTTCCTGAGCAGATAAAAATATTAGCAAGATACAGATTCTTGCACAGAAAAATCACGCACAGTTTCACTACATGTATTTTCTGGAGGTTTTAAAAACTGTGTTTTTGTGTAGGAAGAAGATTGAGTGATTGATTGAATTCACATACCCTATCTTTCTCCTGGGATGGGATTCATGAAAATATGTACATGTTTTCCCTTTCAAAATACATTTTTTAAAACAGTGTTTTCAGGAAGATTGATTGATTGATTGAATTTATATATCCTACATCTCTCCTGGGATGAGATTCATGAAAATATACATTTTCCCTTTCGAAATATGCTTTCTCAACACTAAACCATGTGTATTTTTGTGCAAATGAATCCTAAAGTATGAAAACCATGCAATAATCCTTTATTCTTACAAAGCTGGGAGACATTTCCTGAAAATATTTGTTCTTGCATGCAATAATGAGTATTTATACCCCCAGTATGGAGACTGCAGCCAGAATAGATCTAGGTGTGGAGGGAAATATTTGTAAACACTCAAGTCCCAGACAAAAAAGGGGAAAGAATCCTGGTCTGAGGAAACACCTGGAAATTTGGGACTCAAGCTGTGCATAAGAAATTTAGTAAAATTTCTCATTTCTTTCCTTGAGAATGAAATCAGCAAAGTGTTGCATTGCTAATGCAGATTCATATGCAGTCTGTCTGCCCTTGTTGAAAATGGCAGTAATGTTCCCTAGACTGGGCATCTGGTTGTGCATTGGTTTTGCAACCCATTGTGCAAGCTGGCCATCAAGACAAGTGTTGCATAGCATAGTCAACATCTCACTCCACATGTGGTGATGTATGTAGGATCTCAGCTTGTATGCACAGTGCACCCATGCCATACGTGGGCACCCCATACACAGCTTTAAGTATACACTAAAGCTGCATGGCAATCAAATGGCATGAGTGCCACACACATGTACCTCACTGTTTGCAATGGGGTGTGAGCATACGCAGGATTTCCCTTACCTGGGGTGGTGGTTCCGGAATGGATCCTCCGCATAAGGGAAGGACTCATTGTACATACAGTGGGCCCTTGATATCCACTGGGGAATGGTTCCATGACCCTCCCTCCATGGATACCAAAATTTGTGGACCCTTGGTATCTGCTGGGGTTTGGTTCCAGGATCCCCAGTGGATACTAAAATTTGTGAATACTCAAGTCCTATTAAATAAAATGGCTCACTAAAATTGTGTCCCTTACATAAAAGGACAAAATCAAGGTTTGCTTTGAGGGATTTTTAAAAATTATTTTCAGTCCATGGATAAAGAATCTGTAGATAGAAGGCTGATTGTATAGATAAATGGCAACCCTTTCCTATGTTCTTTTAATTCATCTGGAGACAGCATGTCCACAGGAGTAAATGCAGCTCAAAGTATATTCATAGTGTAGCACTTCTTTGAGTGCCTGAAAGAGCTAGATGGAACTCTCTATCATCCCCATAACATCAAACAAAAAACAGCTGACTTGCTATATGTTTATGCTGTATGTTTCTATCTGATAATCCCATTGCAAGGAGGAGTTTCAGGAAGCTTTGTGCTTTTACAGAAGGCAAATGTTTTTTAAAAATGGGTTACTCATGTCAAAATTAATCAATCCAGTGTTTTGTTTTGTTTTCTGTAAGGTCAGGAAACTGCTATCTTTCAAAATACCTTTCTTTATGGAACTCATCTGGAAATGCTCTACCTAATGAAGTTGCAATATGCCATTACTGGAGTTCCTAAAAGCTTTAGATATGGAAAAGAGGTTAATCAAGCATGCAGAGCACTGTAAAAAGAAAAAAAACATAACATAACATAACATAACAGAGACAGGCATCAGTTTCTGTATTACAATGGAAAGACCAGACTACTATATTTTTGGATGAAGGAGAAGTATATTGTGCTTTATTCACCACAGTCACACATACGTTTACTCTGAAGCAGATTCTAAAGTGTTCAGTGAGACTTCCTCCTTAGAAAGTCTGAGTCAAATTCTAGAGCCTAATATATTCTGTGTGCTGAACCAAAAGTTCCTCTTGCCTCCACAAGCAAAGAATAATGAGCAAGATTCTAAATCAGTTACTTAGGCTGCATCTACACTGCTTTAACTGCCAGGGCTCATTGCTATGGAATTCTGGGGTTTGTAGTTTGTTGTGGCACCAGAGCACTCTAATAGAGAAGGCAGAATATCTCACAAAACTACGAATCCGAGAATTCCATAGCATTGAGCCATGGCAGTTAAAGCAAGTCAAACTGCATTAATTCTACAGTCTTAGGCCCGAGACAGACGGGCTGAAAGGGGCATGGCGGCGGCAATACTAGGGTTTGAGAGTGCACAGTAACTACACTTTCCCAAACCCTAGCGCATGTGGGTACCGCCATGATTGTGCGGCCCTGCCCACATGGGGCATGCATCCATGACGTGTCCTATGCGATGCATCCAAATGGCGCATCGCACAGGACACGTCACCACTCTGCTGCAGGGCGCTTATCATGCCTTACCAGTGGCGCAAAAAGGATCTCCGTTTCAGAGCTCTTTTTGGGCACAAGCATTGTTGGCACAGCAGCCAAACGGCCATGCCAGTGATGCAGAGGAGAAAGGGGCCGTCCCTTTTTCCTCTTAAGCACTGGGGTATCCAGGGGCATGAAGCCCCAAGGACACCCCTTTTCCAGAACATGGAGAAGCGGCATTTTGCCACTTCCCCGTGGCCTGGAAAAACGCCATATTGGGGCCACAGGGCTGCCGGTGAGGCTGCCCTGGCCCCAATGTAGCATGAATTTGGGGCAGTCTGTAGAGCCCCTTAGTTAACCACACTTGAATAGTCAGCACTTTTCTGCCAATGATGTCTGGTGTGACAATCATGATACTTACATATTCCCTATATTATTGACTACTTAGGGATCATGAATTCAAATCAATTACAAATGCATCACTCTAGGTTATACAGTGAACCCTTGTTATATGCTGGGGTTTGGTTCCAAGATCCCCCATGGATAACCAAATCCGTAGTTGCTCAAATCCCATTAAATATGACATAGCAAAATGGTGTCCCTTACAAAATATATAAAATCAAGGTTTGATATTTGAAATTTATACTTTTTTTTTAACATTTTCAAACTGTGGATGCTTGAATCCATGTATAAAAAATCCGTGTTTAAGAAGGGCCGACTGTACATTAGTAACTCTGATCATGTATCCAATCAGTATTTTTCCCAAGTATACAAGGTGAACCACTCCTTTGTGCCCATATTTACAGTATCAATATAAGCTCTATTTTATAAAACAAGCCTAAGAGAGGGAGATAGAAGTGATTAACCCATGACTATAAGGCAAAAGTAGCAGTACAACATGTCCACATGGAGGAAAAGAAACATTCCAGCACTAACCTGTTTAGATTATGCACAAGGTCAAAACAGATGGAACACAGGGCCAATTTGGCCTCCAGGGTGATTCCCTGGTCTAAAAATAATAACTATAATAATATATATTGGTATATATAAATATACATTGGTATATTTATAAACCACCTACTCCTATTGGGAGTCTTTGTTTACCCTGAATCAGGGCAGATAACTCTGGAGAATCCCCTGGGTGTACCAGTGCAAGGATGGGGAGGAGCATTGTCTTTCAGGCAGAGAGGACAAGAGGATCTGCCCTAGGCCAGGCAAGCTGCTGACCCGGGGGAATGTGCAGACAGGGCTGCCAGTACCAACTCATTGTGAGTACTGGTTGTGCAGGTAGGTCATCCTCTTTGTGGATCTAGAAGCTACAACAGTAAGCTAGGGTTCCCCATCAATGCACACACTGCCATAGAGAAACCCAAATGTTATATTGCTCACATCCCATGCATATCACAGATCCTTTTCCACTGTGCTGTTTGATGTTCCCTCTGCCAGTGCTGATCCCAAATTTTGTTGCTTGAATCAGTGCCCATTCATTTGTTCTCTCTTCTGGGCCTAATCCAGTCCACTGCCCAGGAATAGAAAGGGAAAGAATTTCAGGTATTCATCCTTCTCCTGTCCTTGTCATTGCTCCTGAAGGGGAGAAATGAAAAGACAGTGAGAATGCAAACGAAAGAACTACAAAATTAGTGGACTGGCAGCAGGGAGGCCAAAAGTGATGCCTTGCTGGTGGGTAGACTTTGACACTTCTCTAACAGCACCAACCCTGCCTGTACTGCAGATATTGCATTTTTTTTCTTTCTTCATAATAATTTGTCTGTGTGCATTTACCACCACCACCACCATGGCAAATGTATATCCACCTTTCCTCACTGACTAAAGCATTTTTAGTCATTGTTGGAGGTCTTTTTAATTTTCTCATTTTTCATATATGTCACACCCATTTTTCAAAATGTATACACTTGAAATTCTGTACATTTTATATTTCAAATGTGTGGCTATGGTTTTATGCGAAGTTTTTCTCTAAAATGCACCACAAGCCACACATATGAATATATTCTCAAGGCAAGGTGAACTCAGATGTTTTTGTAAACATGGCAGGTGTAAAATTGATATTTCTCTTTAGAAATGTGAACCCAACCACTTTCTTGTTCATCCTTCCAGTAAGGGTTATTATATTTATTTTTTATTTATTTTTTTTTTTTGCATTCAAGCAGATATAGAGTAACTTTTGATCCAAATAAGCATTTCAGTGTATATTAAGGGATAGGATCGGGATTTGGGTATAACATGTATAATGTGTATTTCCTAACCCTAACAAAAAAATCCAATATCCTCGTCATGGAAGATATGTCAGTTTTCCCCAAATGGGGCCAATATACCGACACACAGACACATAGACATCAATCATGCATCATAGTTCACTGAAAATCAGCACAGGACTACTATACTACTACAGGAAAACATAATAGACTTGGAACAATTACTAAAGATGTTCAAGGACAAAAATGCAAAAGCAGGCTTACTGTTGAACTTAAAAAGAAAAATAATGACCATGGAGGATCTACATAAATTCAACTTAAATAACAAAGAAATCAAGATAGTTAAAGTGTTCCCATACCTTTGATCAATCATTGATAAAAATGCAGAATGCAGTCAAGAAGTAAGAAGACTAGGAATGGGAAGAATTCAAAGATATAGCCATGTTAGTCTGCAGAATCAGCTCAGAGAATAAAAGTGGGGTTTTTTTGGAGGGGGCTATGAGCCCATATTCTAGAAGAGTTTATTCCTATTGTTGGATATTCATTTTAGTGACCAACAGAAGGATGCAAGGCTGAGTGGACCTTGGAGCCCTGCTGGGATTGAATCCACAACCTTGTGGCTGCAGTAGAGGCATTTAACCAGTGCACCACCATCTACTCCCTCTGCCACAGTACCGCTTCTGACCTTTCTGAATGCATGGGAAGGAAAATGGTGGCAGTGCAGCTCTTTGGCACTTTCCCTCAAGAAGCACTGAGAGGCATCAGGCTTTGAATAAGACATCTGTGTATATTCGTCATCTTTTCTGGATTAAAATCAGGCAAAGGTATCACATTAAAGTTAAAGACTATTGCTAACAAAGGGTCCGAACAGACAGGCCAAAATAAAGCTGCTTCGGGTCATTTTGGAGGTATGCTATTTAAATGACACACACATCTTAAGAGGCCAGAAGCTGCACCAAAGCTGTGCTCCTTTTGGTGTGGCTTCCGGCCTCTTGGGACACATGCATCATTTAAACAGCATACCTCCAAAGTGACCCAAAGCAGCTTTATTTTGGCCTGTTTGTTTCGGTCCAAAGTTGCCATTTTCTTTGCTTTTCCCTTTCTATTCTTTTTGATGTGTGCATTTTCTTAGCCCCACCACTGCCTTGCCTCCCACACACATCACACAGCCACCATTTACCACAGTTGCCTCCTCATCTGTCCAGCCTTTAGGGCGAGCACAAACAGTTATACCTGCTGGAATTTTGTAAGTCCTTTGGCATCATTTTTCTTTGCTTCATCCTTTGTTACATAACCCTAAGTTTTACCCATAACATATCCATAAGTCATATCAAAATCCATAATTTTAGCCCCACAAACCTGCCCTTGACTTATACATGAGGTCAACTTATAGCCCAGTATATATGGTAGATGAGTTGGGGGGGAGCTTCTTTGTGTTATTATAGCCAGTGTTTAGAATTCATGCTTTCACACTTAAGCAAATAGATGTTTGCGATCTTAGCTGTCAAAACATGATCTTTACGTCCCATTATCTTAATGCTTGGTTATCTATTGGAGCTTTTCTCTTTAAATCTCTGTCATGTGTGTAAATGTGTTTATTTCATTTAAGTTCTCAGTCGGCTTGTTATATTTAGATTAGTAGGCTAGGTTGCTGCCATGTTGACTACTGCTGCGGATCAGCATTCATCCCTGAACATCTGTACTAGAAGGTATGATAAACAGTCTGCGTCATGATGGGTTCTGCTGTTGCTGTTGATATATAAAATGTGCAAGGCACAGATATTAGGATTTTTCCTGCCCGAAAGACAGGAAGTCCTAATCTATAATTGCTTTAATAGCGAGAAAAGAAAGGAAGTTAAAAGGGCAAACCTAACAGTGTTTCAGTGTGGTTGCCTTGAAATCTGAAGCAGACAGGTTACTTATGAGATTTCCATCTGAGTATTAGTTACCATGGAAATGTGAAGGCTGTGTATTTTCCTAACTACCTGAAGGTCACTCTATCATGATTGGAGTAAACTTGTGATGAAAGGAGCAAATGTTAAAGTAAATTAACAGAATGGGCTATAGGCTAGATACCCCTTCAAGTGCTGTTAGTCCACATATTCAACAATATGGTGCTACTACTACAGCATCTCCTCCAAATGTTCTGACTTGGCAGGGACAGCCCCAGTTAATTCTCTGCCATCCCACTTTTTCAACTTCCCTTCAAATGTCGCTGTATCTTTCTCCTCCTCCCACTTTCCCAGTTCATCCTCACCATACTTCAGTTGTTGTAAACTGAGTTGAAAGTATTAACATTTTTTTTAGTTTAAGGATGATGTTTGGTTGGTTCTGTTTTGTTTTTATGAGTTTTAAACTGCAAATTTTAATAATGTGATGTTTTGTTTGTATTGTTTAATTATTTTAAAAAATTATTTTGCATATTTATAGTGTTTTAACTTGGACTGTTTTAGATTTGTAAGCCATCTTGAGTATTTTGCACTGGGGGAAGGTAGTGTATAAATAAACAATAATAATAATAATAATAATAATAATAATAATAATAATAATAATAATAATTTTTTGTTAACCCAGCAGGGAGAAGATGAGAGAAGGGGGTGGATTCTTGCCCTTCCTATTAGACTTGGGAAAAATTCTGTTCCAGCCTTTCCTAGCTTGTATTTTCTTCTTTGTTATTAATTTTTGCTATCTCAACATACTCTGAAATTGCTTGGCCACACGTTTTGGGGGTCATTCACATGACGTTTTTTGTAGTGGAATGATGTGAATAATCTCACCCACATATTCTGGCTTTGTTATTCCCACCATGGAATGGCATTGATCTGTATGTCTTCATCTTTGGGACAGGAGCTGGTGGCTGAGGGAGAGTGAGGGGTCCCCTATTGCCTCCATGTTCTGGGGGGGGCGCACTTCTTTCCTCCCAGGAAGCCCCCAGGAGCCAGCCCATAGCAACAAGTGTGCAGGGAAAGAGGAAGAGGAGGAGTGTCTCCTTGTAAAGCTGGCCAGGAGGAGCCTTGTCCTCCCCAAGGAGTCAATGATGCAAATGTTTCAAAATGCATTCAAGGTATGCTGAGTTTAATCTAGGGAGTTTATCAGATGCGATTTTTTGGCAATTTTTCCTGCCCATCGTGCAATGTTAGTGTCACGAATGTTGCGCAATAACGTGAAAGTGCGATGTTCTTCCAGACGCCATTCATTTCTATGGGAGCCTGTTGCACAACACTCCCGTAGTTTTAGCATCATTCCTCCCCTTTTTGGGCATTACGGGGAAAAAGGGAAGTCAGGCCTTTGTCTCCCGTTATCCTTGCGAATGCGTTGCAAAATGGTTTGGTGTGGTAGGCAGCAACGCAACGCGACACAAATGTTACTGATTGCAAAGTTCCTATGATGCTGGGCTGCTTTTTCACCCCATTCCCTTCCGGTGGCCTTCCTTTTTCAGAACAACCCCGGGGGAGGGGGGGTTGCTCTATCCTGCATGAACACCAACGAGGCTGAAAATGTAAGGGGCCCCTGAGGGTCATCCATTCCAGCCCCATTCCTCTGCCCTGCATGAACACCGAGGAGGCTGCAAATGTCAGGGGTCCCTAAGGGTCATCCATTCCAGCTCCATTCCTCTGCCCTGCATGAACACCAAGGAGGCTGCAACTTTAAGGGACCCCAAAGGGTCATACATTCCAGCCCCATTCTTCTGCCCCGCATGAACTCCGCGGAGGCTAGCAATTGAAGGAGCCCCTATGGGTCATCCATTCCAGCCCAATTCTTCTGCCCCGCATGAAACAGGAAACTGGAAGGGGCTTTTCCCCTTTCCCCTCTCCCCTCCGGAAGCACAAAGGTCAGGATGCCACCAAAACCTCCAAGGAGCATGCGCAAATATGTTGATGCGAAATGTGAAAGACAAAAGGAAGGCGCTGTTGTAGTAAAAAGTTCCGCTATGCATGGTTTCGCATCACGCAAACCGCAACTTTCACGCAATTGTAGCGCTAACATAACGTTACGGGAGAATGACGGAAAAGCAAGCAATGTGGTAAGACATCGCACGAAACAGTCATTTCGCAACGTTCTTTACACTTCCTTAGCGCAATTGAGGGTCCAAAACTTTGAGTCTGATAAACATCTAGATCTCTTTGCGTCATTATTCATACTGCCGATGATGCGAATTTTGTTTAAAAACTCAGGAAAAGACCTGGGATCAAATATCCCAGGTTAAATTGGGTTTTTGGTAGCCCCTTAGAAACTGAATTGGGTGCATTTGAGGTGTGTGTGTGAACAACAGGGATTCAATCTTAATACATCCTGGATTATTTTCACCATGTGAATAGGGCCCTGGTTTTTGTCAGTGAAATGTTTTACAGTATGCTCTGGAGGTGTAGCTGTAATGAGAACGGTGGGCTTTGGAGTCTTCTGAAAACAGGACCAGTCCTTTCATTTCTCTGTGTTGGACCTCTGGAATAAGAAACATGCTTTCGAAATAAGCATCTCTTTTGAAAAATAAAAGAACACTTAATAAAATATGACTCACCAGGGCTGTACCAGTACCTTGAGTTGGAAATTTTTCCAAAAACATGTGTTGGTTGCATCTTGGTTGAGTTTTTGACAGACATTATTTTTGTCAGGACTTTTGGTTGTACGTGTGTAAATGTTTCTTTGGGGCTGGTTTTAAACAAATTTTTGTATCAAATTCTTATAATAAATTTTAATTAGATTTTATAAATTACTCTGAGGGACCCAGAGTAAAAAGCACTATATAAATACAGGGACTTGAGGGCCTGCGCATTTTAGTATCCACAGGGGGTCCACAGCAGATCCAGTGTGGATATCAAGATCCCACTGTATTTTAATCAATAAATAATAAACTGATGCATGTACATTTACTTAAACAGATTAATAACCACTTGCACACTGCGGAATGCAACTTTGTTGTATTTCTTGGTCACTTCATTCTCAGTCTGATTTATCATGCTTTGTTCCGTCTACTGTTTGGGTATTTTAAAAGCCATGTTAGACTATTTGGATGATTCACTGTCTAGTCAGCAGCAACATCTACTTAAATGTAATTATTTTCAGGTAGAATTTCAATTGTGTACAGTTTCTGAAAAGATAGTAAAAATGCCTTTAGGAAAATTGATGCAAAAAGAAACATCAAAAGCCGTGTGTGTGCATGTCTATATGTGTGTGTTTTCCTTGCATGAATCAACTTTTTGAACAACATTATGAAAACTGTTATTCTTGGTAATATTGGCTTTAAAATTTCAGACTGGCATGGTATGACATGCTTTCCAGGTTGGTTCTGCAGTTCCTAGCCTTGGATGCTTGCCACTCTCACCTTGCCCTGTGGTCCCCCGTCTAAACCCCCTTTTTTGGGATTTAGGTCCTGGCCTTCCAAGTGACTTTAGTGTAGACAACCTTGTGTAAAAGTGGTTACATTAGTTGTTCTGCATGACCCATACCTCCCTTGTTTCAGGGTAAAGGATGCCAATCTGAGTCAGAGTTAACAAATTTACAAGCAAATTAATGTGGTTTATGATATCCTGTAGAACAGTAAATTCTTTAACAAGGTCCAGTACTTAGTTCCAACCAGATATTGATATGGAACCTGAGTTACATCAGACTTTGCCCTTCAGTCAGTTCAGACAACCAGTACACTTTCACTCCCTCCTGACTCTTTCAAAGGAGCCATCCAGTTGCCAACTGTCAACTCCCAATCCTGTCTGAATTCCCTCAGACACCCACTCCTGCTTTTTATATTTTCTGATTCCCCACAGCCTCCATTCACAGTCTCTCTGAATGATTTGGCTGTCTTGAAGCCAAGTTTTCATAGCACCTCCTTCACACTTGGTGTTAAGTATTTGCTTCATTAATCTCCTCTGACTTCTTCATCAAGCAAAGGTCTTAAAAATCAAACAGAAGAACAGCAACAAAAATTGTGATGCTGGAGTCATAGGTCTACCTTTTGTCAAAATGTTTTTACATTTGTTCTCAGTTAAGATGGTATAAGGGGATATCTATGCAGGTCGAGAGACAAAGGGTTTTAAACTCGAGAAAATAGAATTTAAAGTCCATTAGAAACACAAAAAGAAAAGAAACTTACATTGTGGTCCACAATGTCATATGCCAAGACTACCCACCCTCTTCTTTGTTAGGGAACATTGAATTTCTCAAGATGTCTCTGTACTGTTGCATTTGGTAATTTTTTAGATGCTGTTTGGGTAAAACACACAAAATAGAGTCCCAATTATTTAAAAAAATGTTCTACATTAGTTGGAGGTAAAAACCTCAAAGAGTTAAGTCGCAGTCACCAGGCACAAAATACATGATGTAAGCAGGATGCAAATGTAGAGACCTATGACTCCAACATTGTCATTCTTTTTTCTTTCCCCAATTTGATTTCTAACACTTTTGCCAGATGAAGAAGCCCATGGAGCTTCAAAAGCTTGCATCTTGCATTTTGTGCATTTCCGCTGGCCCATAAAGATATCACTGATTTGTGGTTTTTAGATGTTATTGTACCTGGCAAGGTGAATAGCAACATTGCATAATGTTCATATGTTCAAGAAGGGAGCAGAGAGATAGCTACATTTCTGAGACCATTGCACAAATGGAGTCAGCAGCATAGCCATTGGACAATGGTCCCAATGCACAACCCATTTTTTAAACATTGTGCATCAGAATTGTGCATCAGAATACATCGGTGTGATGAGACCTCTTCTAAGATCTGGTTTAAAAGAAACTCAAATAATTAGCTCAACAAGCCAGTTTTACACTATTTGGCTTTCAGAGTTTGTTTTGAACCAAGATTCCTGAAACATAAGTAATGACATACCAGGAATTGTATGAACTGAAAGTAAATCCTGAGCAAATCCTGATTCCTGCAATGTGGGAGGATAAGAAAGTCTGGGATGGGGAGAACCTGAGAACCAGACAATGTAGCATTCTGCACCACATGTCAATACATCTCTAAATACCTTAATATGAGACAGGCACTTTCCTTTTCAAAAGACACTTCAGTGGGAGTTGTACAAATTTTTATACTTTCAGAGTAAAATATTGTCCTGGATCTAGGATTCCCTTTGGTGGATTAATTATTTGTCCATTCCCTTCCTTAAAGGAACATAAGCAAAACCAACACAGCTTCTGTGCCAGTCTAGAAAATGAAAGCACACTTAGAATTGTGTTAAGCAATCATATATATGTATGTGTGTATGGCCTGCTTCCTGTCTGATCTATGCAGTGAAAGTAATGATGTGTTATACAGTTATACGGTGTTACAGATGTGGAAGGAAAGGGGGGAAAAACAGTGGTATAGAAATGCCAGTGAGAATCAATATGCAGTGCCAAAGCTGCAACATCTAGTCTCATCAATAAGTGCAGAATATCAAACTGTAGGAAGAATGGTGTCTGTGTGTGTCTGTATATAAAGTAGTACTATAAAATATAACCTGGAAACCAGAATTTACATCAGAGAGCTTATTCAGATTGGGAAAAATTCAGGAGATATTCAGAAGTTATAGGGGTGGAACAGATGGGCAAAATAAAGGAGTTTCCAACTGCTTTGAAGGCAGGGCATTTAGATGATGCTTGCCTCCAAAGCGGCGGGAAAGTGGACCGAAGCCGCACTCTGCAGCTGAAAATGGAGTGAACAGAGCCCAGGACAGTTCGGCTTAGCGCAGAAAATTTGCATCTTCACTCCTTCATATAAGTGCCCCAACACGAGTGCAGGGCGGTGGCAAAGCAAAGAAATGAAAGTGTGACAACTCCAATGGATGTAATTACAACATACATGAAGCACAGTCCAGCAGGAGGGCATGGGGTGAAGGGAGATGAAGGGAGCATGTAGGGAGGGACTCCATGATTGTGTTTTGCAATTTATCACTCATACACCGATGCTCTGATGATGCCTGAACAGGTGGAGCATAGAACATGCAACTGTGTGGCCAATCAAAGGTGTGGCCATCCAGTGAAATGGCATCTAGGCAGATGTTGGAGGTACTTGGGGGTCACCAGTGGTGTGTTCATGTGTCTGTTCGACCCATAGACAAAATGTTGAAGTGCTTTAGTAATATTATACTAGCTAAGTATTGGGATCATTTTTTTTTTTTTATTGTGAGCATTCCTCGTGCTCTCACCTGATAACTACTGAATCTGTCATCCTGGGAACAGTTGCTATGTTTCTTGGCAATGGCTACTTTAGCCAGCTTGGGGATAAGATAAACTCACAGTCATGGAGAGATACATTTCATTTTGAGAAATAGTGGTTTAATTTAATTTGACCTGGAGATCAGAAATAAAAATCCCTTCTAGGTGTTAGGAATTCCCTGGGAATACATCAGAATGGGTTAAGCACCACATAGCTCTCCAAGAGTGTGTGCGTGTGTGTGTGTGTGTATGTGTGTGTGTGTGTGTGTGTGACTGGAGGGAAATAAAATCAAATGGGTCCATAGTTTCAGAATGTGTTCAGAGAAAATGAGGATGGGATTTAATGTGCTTCATTCCTACACCCTTTTAGAGTCAGGCCAGTAAAGGTTCGTCCATACTGCCACACGTCATGGCATGAGCAGGAGATAACTTGTGGTAGTATGAGCAGAAGATAGTAGAAATAACTGCCCACATTTATTTCCAGAATTGGAGCACTCATTGTTTGTTTTCTTGAGTTTTCCCTTCTTCCCATTTTTATTGTTATCAATAATGAACATGTCTACATTTATCAAAGACAACCAAAAATGTCTTTGATACTATAACTGCATCAAGATTATTATGTGTGTGTAGAGCTTTACAGATGTACACCTATATATGTCTACATTTGCAAAACTCCACAAATGAGGATCTTGAAACAACCACATTTAAATGCATATCAAAGATGCATTTTTCCTAGGGTTTTATCAGTGCATAGAAATATATGGGCACATCAGTAAAACTATACAGAAGAATCTTGATACAATCAAGACCACACTGAGATTGCTTGTCTGCAGTGTTCTGCAGTATTTCATCAGCTGATGCAGTCATGTGCATTAGTTATGAAAGGAAGACTTAAGGAAACTGGAATTATTTGCAAACTATGCACAGACAGTGTTATACACAAAATTCAAACCAGAAATAAAACATTTTCCTTACTACTCCATCCATCGTCTCCACTTCACAAATGATGGCTAGTAACTTGGAAATTGGAAATTCAAATGAGGAGAATTTCAAATGCATCATTGGGTATAAAAACATAAGCATGTTTGGGAATAGCTTTTTCCTTTGCATGCTTTTACTCTCATTGTAATATTTAGGAAGAGAACATTTTTACAAGAACCTGAAGCAAAGGAAGGAAAGATAGATAGATGTATAAATAATTCATATAGAACTACAATACATTGCACCATAGTGAGAAGACCTTCTGTCACCAGGTGACCTGTGCATCTGTTTGGCCTACAGTGGAATAGCTGTTCTACACTTTCTAGTTTCTTATGGTTTCCAGCATTACACAGATGAAACTCTGAATACGTGAGGCCATGCAACATGTGGTCAAGATTACAAAAGTTATTAATTAGAAAATATGCACAAGCTGGGATAGGCTGCAGCAATTTGCATTTCCTGAGCCAACTACAAGTCCCAGAAATCTGTAGGATGGCAGGGAAAGTGGTGTCAAATTGCATTGTTTCTACAGTACAGAGCTATAAAATGAATAAAATTTCACACTGCTTTAACTACCATGGCTTCATCCTAAAGAATCCTAAGATTTGTAATTTCTTGTGGCACCAGAGCTCTCTGACAGAGTAGGTTAAATATCTCACAAAACTACACATTCCAGAATTTCATAGCATTTGAGCCATGGCAGTTAAAGCAGCATCAAACTGCATTATGTATAGCTTGGAGAAATAGTTAGGGTATTCCACTTAAACTGAATGGTGAGATACAAGGGTATAACTACAGGAGGGGGCAAACTGAGGGCATTGTGCTTCAGATATAAATGCTAACCTCTCAATGTCATTTTTCTTTAGTCCCCAAAGTTCTAACACTGTACAGAATGAAATCTTGAAAATCATTCACACATATAACTCATATTTCTTGTGTCTACATTCCCTTGGGAACTGTGACCACCCTTTTTCGTTGGATACCTAAATTCTATGTCTATGTAAATGCCTGAAGTTTTAAGTTATTGCAGTACTCGAAATTTGGGAGTGGGGGAAGAATTTCATTTGGAGGGGGCAGAATTCTTACTTGAAGGGCCAATGTCCTCACCACCACCACCACCACCACCACCACCCAGACACTCGCACACCTATACTGTTTGTGAGAGATTAAGGCCAGAAATTTTTTTACACATAGTTAAACCATGGAGCTTACTGTGACAACAGGCGGTGATGGTTATCAAATGCCTATATTTAAAATGCAAATGGATTTATTCAAGAAGGATGGGGCCATCATTACTTTCTAATCAAGATGGTTATACAGTCAGCCCTCGGTATCCACAGATTTTTTTATCCACAGTTTCAACCATCCATGGCCTAAAAATATTCAATATTTACATAAAAATTCCAAAAACAAGCCTTGATTTTGTCATTTTATATAAGGGCCACCATTTTACTCTGCCATTGTATTTCATGGGATGTGTGCATCTACAGATTTTGGTATGGGGGGGGGGGGTGGAAGCAAACCCCAGTGATCACAAGGGCCCATTGTATGTCACATCCACTCCACATGTGTCTCTATGTATCAGATGCTGGAGCACACAAAATGGAGGGTGCAGTTCCATTCATGTCTTGCTGGTGGACTTCCCATAACCAACTTATTGACTACTTTAAGTCTTTGGTCTGATCTAACATGGGTCCTCTTACATATTGTATATACTCATGTATAGGTCTAGAAATTTTAGTCAAAAAATTGACCCCAAAAAACTGGGTCAACTTATCAACCGGTCAATGTAAGTATAGTCATCCCTCCATTTTTGTGGGGGATTGGTTCCAGACCCCTCCATCAAAATGGAAATTTGCACATATTCAAGCCCAACTGGCTTGAATGGCCACACGCTCCTGCCTCCCCACTTGTTAGTCCATGAAGGGCTGGGATTGTAGACTCAAAGTCAGCGAAAATGGAGGGAGGACTGTACTGTACTTTCACACACACACACACACACACATATATATTAAACTATCCCCTTTTTCTGAATAGAGTGGTAGAAGGCGAGAGCTTAGTCCATCTTGGGAGAACCAAAAAGAAGTCTGGATCCCCTCTACGCTTTCATCTATCCAGCCTTTAGGATTAACACAGTTAATGTCTGCTGAAATTATCTAAGTACTTTGGCATCATTATCCTTTTCATCATCCTTTACATCCTTTGTTACATGCGCCTAAGTTTTACCCTCAACTTATCCCTAACCCTAGGTCATATCAAAATCCATTATTTTGGCTCCCAAACCTACTATCGACTGATATATGAGGTCAACTTATAGTCATGTGTATACGTTAAGCTGACTTGGGCCCAATGGCAGGTAAAAGGCTCAATATAAATTGAATAAATAAGCAATAAAATGCCCTTATTTTCTCAGGATTGAGTCTCACTGAACTCAATGAGATTGGCTTTCTGAAGAGATATGCATGGACTAGTGTTCTAATCCATAATCCTGTGCTCACTCTCCTGGGAGTAAACCCATCAAACACAATGAGACATATGTGTGAGAAACATACATAAACTAAGACTGCAAAACTGAAATCCTCTGTATACTTTCTTTGTATAAAGTGCTGCCACAATTAAACTCAATGGTAATTCCTCTGAGTCCACACAAAAGAACATGATGTATGTGTTATAATACTCAAAATCTAGAGGCAGAGTTGCGTAGTGGTTTGAGTCTTGGGCTACAACTCTGGAGACCAAGGTTTGATTCCCAGATTGGTCACAAAACCCACTAGGTGACCTTGGGCGTCACATGCTCTCAGCCTCAAGGGAAGGCAGTGGGATATCTCTTCTGACTAAATCTTGCCTAGAAAACCCTGTGATAGGTGTGCCTTAGGGTCACCATAAGTCAGCAACAACTTAAAGTTACAACAACAGCCATCATCGATCATTATGAGTTCTTAGACCAAGGGCGCCAACCTAACACAAACTGAATTAAACATAAACAGTCTGTTGAAATGAAAGGCTTAAATACAAACACCTAAATTGTCATTATATTGCCAGATTCTTCTTTAACAGAAACAGTTGTCCTTTTGCTTCTGCTTTGTTTGAAGGCAGCATTCAGGTTACCCTCAAAGCCTCCTGTTTTTCTGTGCCATATAGTAGGCCAAGCTCCATTTATCACCAACTATACACACATTAGTCTCTCAGCTCTTGCCACAGATGGGCCATCTAGTGAAGAAGAGATTCTGCAGGACCTCTGTGATACAATTCTTTCTCGTTCTTTGCAAGACAACAAGAGTATCTCTTAAAAGTGGGGAAAGAGTAAATAGAAGGCCAAAGTGAAGATAGCAAGACTGCTCATAAAGAGACCTGTCTGGAAAACAGACAGCTATCAGAAACATGTGCTGTCTGGCTGAGAGATAAGAAAGACTTGGGGTATCTGTTTGGGAATGGGGGTAAAATTGCTCATTCACCACTGTGCATGCTGCACTTTGTGACTCATATCTTAGCCATCCAAGTCAGTCCAAGAGGTTGGTCTTGCGTCTGCGTTTACAGATCTGCTCCCCTGCTGTGAATGTGCAGCCTTACAGAGCAAGAGTTAGTTCCATGCAAGGGAAGCTTTTAACACACACACACACACGTCTTATCCTAACCATTACAACTTTTCTTTTTCTTCTTCTTTTTTGGCTAAAGTGGAAGACCATCTTGCTGCCATCTTGCTTTTCAAGAGAATGCAATCCTTCCGCTCTTATCTCATAATGCTTCCGCAGACATTTTCAGAAGTTGAAAAGGGAAGGAAAAGGAAGCAAATCAAAAGAAAGGGAAACAAATAGATGGATAAATAGCAAGCGGGGGCTATCCATTCCCCATCTCCATGTAATTTGAGCACCAGATCTGAAGAAGAAAGATGCTTTGCGATAGTCTAAAATGCTTTCACGCTGAGGGCCAGTTCATGAGCGGCAGCTTTTTTTTTTTTATGAGTATATGTTACAGAACAGCCTCACTTGTCTTCTTTAAAAAATAATATCCTTCATCCTGCACACACTGAGAAATATGTTTTTGCCCCCCTAGGAACCAGAAGCAATCACCGTGCGTCACACTCACAGCACATTTAATAAAACAAATATAGTTGGTGTTTGTACAATAATGAGGTATATAATGGGCAGACTAGCTATTAATTCAAAATAAGCAGAAGGACGGGTGCAGAAGTGTTAATAGGGTTGGCTTCACCCAGTGTGATAACTCATGGTGTCATTCCCATGGACTACCTCCTGTACCAGTAATAAAAAGCTGTGTTGAGGTAGTGTTGAAGTGAATGAGTTGATGTAGTTTGTCAGTACTTGTTAGTGTTGAAATGAGACTTATTCTTGAAGCATGTTTTTAAGTATGTACCTGAGCATGTGCAGAGTGATTTTCCATCACCACTGAGCAGTGCTACTTGAGCTTTGAAATGGCTGACAAGATCCTGTGGGGAGAAAAAGAGGGACTCATCTTCGCCTGGTTACAGCCATGAGCCCCAATTCAGGACATTTAGGGGGCAAAAAACTTGAGTCCAGATTCTAGGACTGAGTCCTAAAGACAGATGAGATTTATTGGTAATAGATTCACCCCCAGCATCTGTGTGAATTGCAAAGTCCTCTGGGGTGACTTAGCTTGGGCCTTTCGATCCATTAGTTTTATGAAAGACCTGCCCCACAGTGGGAAATGAAACTAATTGGAGTGCCTTTCTCCCTGCCAACCAGCCAAAGAGAGCCTGCATTTTTGAATTCCTGGGGCATGGGAGTGGGGACTAAAATCCTAGAGTTGGAAGAGACTCCAAGGACCACCCAATCCAACCTTCTGCCATGCAGGCATATACCATGATAGAATCATAGAGTTGGAAGAGACCTCAAGTGCTATCCAGTCCAACCCCTTGCCATGCAGGAATACACCATCAAAGCACCTCCAACTGATGGCCATCCAGCCTGTTTAAAAACCTCAAAAGAAGGAGACTCCACCACACAGAATATTTTACTATCAACTGCCCTTACATCAAGAGGTTCTTCCTAATGTTTAGGTAGAATCTCTTTTTCTTGAACCCACTGTTCTTTGTCCCAGTCTTTGGAAGAACAGAAACCAAGCTTATTCCATCCTCAACATCACAGCCTTTCAAATATTTAAACATGGCTGTCATAAAACCACATAACATCCCCTTCTCCAGGCTAAGCATACTAATCTCCCTAAGCTTGTAGGGTATGGTTTCCAGACCTGTCAACATTTTGGTTGTTGTCTGTGCTCCAACTTATTGATAACTTTCATGAATTGTGATGCCCCAAACTGGACACATTATTCTAGGTAAGGTCTAACCAAAGTAGAATAGAATGGGACCATTGTGTTCCTTGATCCAGACACTATGGGTGCAGGCTGTTACAATAAGGAAAGATTCCTCATAGTAAGTTCATGCCAAATTAGATGGAAGAGTTTCACATCTGCACCCAGATACTTCATCTTCGGGGAGGTCATCTGTGGTTCCTGGGGTAAGTTCCTGCTCAGAGTTATCTGCCCCACACCCCTTTCCTGGTTTGATGTGGGGCAGGGAAGGACTGAAGAGTTGATGGACAATCATGAGGGTGGGGTCACTGCTAAGGGGGCAGATCCCAGTCTGGTCAGCTGCCAGCCAGCCAGCCAAGCCAAGCAGGCAAGATGAGGGAAGGTAAAAGATGGTGGCCACAGTGGTGGTGGCTGAGGGATTGCCACCTGGCCCTTGCACACCAGAGTGCTGCCACTTTTACCACTGAAGTCTCCAGGGAACTGCCTATAGACAGGATGGGTGCTATTGGTGTATGCTTCCTAGAGTCAACTGAGGTAGAGGTGGTGGCAAGATCATCAGCAGTGCCAGCCAGTGGGCAGGTAAGCAGTGAGGCAGAAGGTGATTCCAGAGTAGGGGTTCTGGTAGCCCTCTAGGCTACCCTCACAAGTGTGCCTGGGGCTGGCTTGCCACCATTTGTGATGGTATCACTCAGTGTCATCCACACATCTTACACTGTTTGAGTGACATCTTTGGATGAGTGTACCTTCTTGCACAGTGATACATGCCACAAGATGTGATGATGTCTACCAGCACAGATGGCTTTTTCAAAACACTAGATTAAATTCATAGAGGACAGGTCTCTTCTAAGCTTCCTGGACACAACAGATTTGATATTATTTAAGTCATCTTGGAGAGTCAGCATGATGTAGTTGTTTGAGTGTTCAACTATCAGTCTGGAGATTAGGAGTTGAATCCAGCTTGGCCATGTAAAGCCAGTGGGTGACTTTGGGCAAGTCACACTCTCCCAGCTTCAGAAGATAGCAATGCCAACCCCCTCTGAAGAAACTTGCCACAAAACCCAATGATAGGTTCATCTTCGGGTTGACATACATCAGAAACAACTTGAAGGCAAACAACAACAACAACAACAACAACAACAACAACGTCACCTTGAGTCCCAATATTGGGAGAAAGATGGGATATAAAATTAATACTAATGCTACTACATATGCTAATAATGCTAATATTAATATTAATATTAATAATAATAAGAAGTGTGCAAGGGCAGGGGACCCTCTTCTCTTGAGAGTCTCCAAGGTCCTCCCTTTCAAATTTAAGTAGAATGCTATTGTAGTTTACTGTTTTGCTCTGTTTTGTTCTGTTTTGTAATAATGTGTATGTGTTGATGTTGTTTTAGTTTGTTGGTTTTAATTATAATTGATTTAATAATTTTTAAGGGGGGGAGGGAAGTAGATTTTTGATGTATAATGTATTGTATTTTATTGCTGTTAGCCGCCCCGATTGACCTCAAAGGGGCGGGATACAAATAAATTATTATTATTATTATTATTATGATGATGATGATGAAGAAGAAGAAGAAGAAGAAGAAGAAGAAGAAGAAGAAGAAGAGCAGCAGCAGCAGCAGCAGCAGCAGCAGCAGCTACATCAAACTTCTGTGGAAAGGACATTTCTGAGTAGTGCTTGCTGCTTGTAAGCTTCCAAAGGCATCTAGCTGCCTTGGTATAGAAATACAATCTAATATTTCTTCTCTTACTTTGCTCTATAATAGGCATTCTTGCACTGCAAGGTGGGGCATGCTCCAGAGTCCAGAGAGCTACACCAGCTGTTTGGGGCCTCTATGGAGCCCCAGAGTGCTGGCGCATGCCAATATAATCATTATCTGGGATGACAAGATGTGACCTTCTATCATTCTAGGATGCCTTTGGGCCCTTTGGTGGGACATTTTATTGCACTTTTAGGCAGGAGGAAGGGGCTGAAACAATATTTTGTAGATGTGTGGAGCCATTTTAGTGTTTATCAGCCAGAAAACAGGGGAGGTGGATAATGATGTTAGTAGCTTGAGGTTCCAAGGGTCTCACTGGACCACACCAAAATGCAAATTAATTAATTAATTACTTTTTGTGCCACCTTTCTCCCAGAAAGGGATCAAGATGGCTCACAAATAATTTTTTTTAAAAAAGACTTTACAATAAAAGTTTTTAAAAGAATTAAAAGGATCAAATAAAAACAGTATACAATTGCAAACATTAAAAACTACAATACACATCCCATATAACAAATACTCCATATAAAAGCAATCCTATGATTATGTATTAAAAACCTGCCTGAACAAAACTGTTTTTGCTTGCTGACGAAAGGCAAGCAGAGAGGGGGCCAGCCTAGCCTCCTATGGAAGGGCCTTCTAGAAGGTGGGAGCAGCCACCGAGAAGCTCCTCTCTCATGTCCCCACTAGGCCAGCCTGTGATGGTGGTGGGACTGAAAGAAAACCTTCCCCCTGACAGATTTCTATAGGGTGATGCCACAGTGAACATGCACCATGATTCCCAGCTCTAATGTACTGGATTGCTTCCACTATCCTCAGAGACAAATTTAGTAGAGAAGCAAGAAAGGGCCTCCTTAGTGGCTACTCCCAGGTTGTAGAACTCCCTGCCAAGGAAAGCTAGACTGCTCCCATCCTTGTTGCCCTTCACTTGGCAGGTAAAGACCTTTTTATTCAGGTTGAATCCTGTCCTAATAGCAGCAGTGCAACCAAAACAGACTTGCTATTTGGCAGGAGGTATAGTTTTTTTTCTTATGTTGGAATAGATGTAGTTCAGATACATACTGGGCAACAACTCTGGAGACCAGGGTTCAGTCATGAAACCTGCTGGGTGTCCTTGGGCAAGTCACATGCTCTCAGCTGCTGGGGAAGGCAATGACAAATGTCCTCGTAGCAAATCTTGCCAAGAAAGCCACATGATAGGTTTGCCTCAGAGTCACCATTAGTCAAAAATTACTTGAAGACCCAGAACAACAAAATCCATGGTTACACCTGCACTGTCAGGCTTCCTCCTTCCTCAGAGATTTACTGTGCAATGCTGTGCATACTTACTGGGACGTAAAACTACTATGGTCAGTGGTTCTGGCCATTAATCA
>NC_056523.1:30980765-31000897 GCF_019175285.1 Sceloporus undulatus | reverse complement strand
AATGCACATAGGACTGCAGCCCAAACTTCTAGGAGCCCAGGCGTGACCTGTTCAAATCTCATGTATGTACTGTAATATCTGCAAAAGCACCCCCCAAAAGATGCAACAGCACAAACTAAGACTGATTTTCCTAGTAATTGCCCTTGCTGAAAAGAAATGAGCCTATGTAGCCTTGATATATGGTTGGAACAGGGACGTAGAAAAATGAATGGTGTGTGCTGCTGCGCCGCCGCACTCAAGCCCCATTATAATGGTGGCACTTAGTCTGGACCCCCCCCCTTCCTAAAATCCTAGCTACGTCCCTGGTTGGAACAGTGGAAAGCAGTAAGAAAAGAGGACGCAGGCATAAGAGATGGAATAACTCATTCAAGGAAGCCACAGCCTTGGATCTGCTAGACCTGAAAACAGTTGTTGATGACCTGGGCTCATGGAGGTCTTTCTTTCATAAGATTAGTATAGGTCAAGGCCAACTTGACAGCAGATAAAAAAAAAATGCAGCACTGGGGGGGGGAGGGCACCTAAGGCAGATTGCAAAATTTTAAAACATAGGTTAAAATTTTCCAGCTATGACAGCAAGGCTCCATTGTTGTAGCTATTTCTGCCACCCTACAACCTACCTCTCAAGGCAAGCAGTACTCTAGCTGAAGAGTTTCTAGATGCTGCTTTTCAGGGCACTGAGAAATATTGATAGAAACATTCTCCCAGCCAATGGATGCACTGAGACAAGCAGCTGATGAGATTAGGGTTGCCATAAGTCAGGACCTCCAAACTGGGACAAATGTAGGACAATTTTTTTCAAATGTAGGACACATTTTTTTAAAAAATGGAGGCCACATGAAAAACATGATGCTTTTTTAAAAAAATGTTAATATAAATGCCTGTTTCTTAGGCATGATCAAAATGGAGGACATTTGGGCATTATTTCTAGACAGATGGCAGAAATGGACTTCCCTTTCTGGCAAAACATCCCCGACCTCCATTCCAAAACACACACAACAGCACATTTAGGCATTTCACATGGCTTTCGTGAAATGCCCTCTTGCATCAGAGGCTTATTCCATAACCAAACCCCTTGGGTTTAACACTTAGCATGGTTTAACATGGCTATGCATATTGAACATGTCAAGGTGGTTTCACCGTTCTTGCACCAAGTGTTCTTCTCAGAAGTGTGTGTCAAGGGACTTTGGTTTTTCTTCACTGCGCATGAGTTTGTAAAAATCACAGCAATTTACATTGGCCTTGCTTCAGAACCAAAAACACACAGAAAAGGCACTTTGGAAATTCACACTCTCTCGGTTTCTGAAACAATGCATGCATGCCTCTCAAGCTGACTCATATCATCATCATCATCATCACCACACTATTACTGTCAAAACAAGGGAAACTTGTTAGTATTAAAAGCATCCAAAACAAACTTTGGAAGGTGGCACTCTCTCGGCTTCAGAAACAGTGCTTGCATGCTTCTCAGGCTGACTCATATCTTCATCGTCATCATCGTCGTCATCATCATCATCACACTATCATTGTCAAAACAAGGGAGACTTGTTAGCATTAAAAGCACCCCCCCAAAAAAAAACCCACCTTGAGGCCTCTGGCCACTCACTCACCACCTTCCCCTCCTCCTTTTCCTCCCTCTCCTCCTCCACCTCCACCTCCACCTCCTCCTTCTCCCCCTCCTCCATTCGCCTGGGGGATGGGGTGGACGGGGCGGAGGAGGAGGGTGGTGCGGTCGCACGCAAGGCGGGGAGGGTGGCGCGCGGCCACGAGCAGGAGACGAACCGCCTCCACCTTCGCCTTCTCCACGCGGCCGCACAGCCTGGAGAAGAGGGGATGGAGGAGGTGAGTGGTGCGGCCGCGCGGGGAGGCAAAGGCGGACGGAGGCAATGCCTTTTGTGCGCGGGCGCACCACCCTCCCCGCCTCCCCGCGTGCCTGCGCCACCTTCCCCCACCTCCTCCGCCCCCTCTCCTCCTCCTCCCCGCACGCCCCCGCGCAGGAGGTACTGGCTCTGTCCGCCTTCACCTCCTCCATGCAGGTGGGTGCGCGGCCTGGGGGCGAGGGGCAGAGGAGGAGGGTGGCGCGGTCGCGCGGGGAGGCGCCACCTCCAGCTTCGCCTCCACCGCCCAAGGCAGGCCTCGCTGCCCTCCTCTTCCTCCCCACCTCCCCGAGGAGGAGGAGGAGGGCAGCGAGGCCCTGCAGGCCGCAGCAACCCAGCTGCAACTGGGGGGGTCCCGGTTTTTGGCAGCACCCGTGACGGGAGGGGCCCGGGGGCCCCAAAATCGTGAAATTCCCGGTTGCAGCCGGGTTATGGCAACCCTAGATGAGATCCTTTTTGCATCCTGCCACAACTGCTTCTCTAACCAGAAGAGTGCTACAGTCCTCATTTCCCACCACTTCAGAAAACCTTGCGTTGGGTCACTGCCTGGCTTAATAGGTGGTTTTGGGGTGGGGAAATCACGTTCAGTTATTAATGACCATAGATGTGAATTTTCAAAGTTACAAGATCATAAATTTGGTTTACAGTCTCATGAGTACTGAATGGAATGCCAGTCACATTGTCTAAACATGCTCAGCCATCATTAGGAACAGCATAGAAATATGACAAATTTAGCCATGATAAAAGCACACTAAATTGAATCAAAAGTCCTGAGATTTGTGGAAAAGACAAAATGATTGCAAGGCAATTCTTCTCAGAGAGGACATCCCAGCACCACTGAGAAGGTCCTTTCCCCAGTAATGCCTGAAACAGCAAGAAAAGCCAGAGAAAAGCTTCAGGTGAAGATCATAGCATTCTGATAAGCAGAGTACCATGCGAGGAGGTACATACCAAAGAGTAAGTCAACAGAAAGTCAGCTTTCATGTCAGTGGAGCAGTGAATTCACTCTGAACCCTATTTTCAAAATAGGCTTGGCCCCTTGGATTGCTCCTTTAAAGCATGGACCAAAATCCAAAGCCCACTGATATAGAAGTCTCCCACTGCCACAGTAATAGGTGCCACCAAGAACACCATGTGTGTATGCATGTACTCATGTGTTGAATTTACACCCCTCCTTTCTTGCTTGGATCTTAAAACATTATTGATCATTTCCAGGGTTTTCTGTCAGTCTCTCATGTGGAAACAGATCTGCTGGGTAGGGAGTGGATGAGAATTTGATTTGAGTTAGTTTTTGGAAAAAACTTGCTAAAATTCTCAAATTTCCAAGATAGCAAAAACCTGACATGTTAAAAATTTGGATGTGGAAATTTTTTTGAAAGTGACAAATTCACCCGTCCATCCAGGCAGATGACACTCAGCTCGTCAAAGGCTGAGTTTGAACTCCCTATTGATTCAGGTACGTTTGTGGTGCTGAATTACATTTCCACCTCTCTCTTCTGATGAGTTTCTCATCTTTAACAGCAGCACAGCAGGCAGGTATAACATGGTCCCTATTGCTGGGAATAACCATGCCTACTGAATTTAACAGTGGGGAAAGGTGTGAAATTTGTTCAGTACATTTTTTAAAAAAATGAAAAACATATTGATAGAAAGAATCTGAGATTTTTTTACTTTAAAACAATAATATGAGTTAAAGGCAAAATGACAGATTCACCTATCCCTACTTCAAACACCAGTTAATTTATGTAATCTGTGCCTTCATGCCTCAAGAATGTTCTTCTGTAACTAATTAGAGCAGGTAACATGCAATCCCATAGGCTTTCTGGAAGTTGGATAAGGATACATGTCTTCTTGGAAAGCCATCACTATCCTAATTTCTACCACACATTACTGTTTCTGCCCCGGCATTTCAATTTTGGTAAATATCTCCAACATGTTCATTCCCTCCTCCTTCCCCCAGTTAAAACAGAAGTCCCATATGTCCTCATTGGAATTTCACACATCATTTTCATAGTCTTGGATCAGGCCTACAGTCTTCTGGGTGCCAATATAAATCTCTAGTTTTCCTTCTTTCCTCCTTGTTTTAATCTACTCAGGGATTTGTTTCTGATTTGCAAAGCAATGCAGGAATCCAGCTGCAGAAGGAACAGTACATTTCTGAATGGTGATTTTTATTCCAGAGGACTCTGGAGTGCTACTTAGCAATGCATGGCCTTGCAAAACACATTCTGAACACATATGAAAGGAGGAGCAGGCCTTCATTCAGCTTTTAATGACATAACAAGCAAAACAGTATGGAATAATTTGATTTCATGGCCTTTGCTTTAAAAAAGACTTGATTCATTCTATTTTATTATTTATAAAGCTATTTCACTGATAAATCTCCAAGCACATGCAGCTAATTCTAATAACAAGACAGTTGTATTTCACTGCTATTAGTCACCAAGAGTGCTATTTCCTGGAAGTGTGAAATACACATTTAACCAATTTAAAAAGTAGTTATTATTTGTTATGTATTTCTTGATCCATGTCTTTAAAAGATGAGGCAGGTAAGGGAACCTTACTGTTTTGACTACTGGAGCTATAAAAGACTGTGTTAGGATTATCTGTACATGGTCTTTGTTGAGAAAACTACTCCACAGAAGAATGTCAATACTGCAAGGCAGCAGTTGGCACTCAACAGCTTAAGTCTAGCTTTTCTGTTGACTTTCATAACAGCTGAATCTCCAGAGTTGTTGCTGGGACAGCTGGCTACATGTGGAAGATTTGTCCTTCTGAAAACAACAGAATGTGTGTACATCAGGCTTTTCCTCAGAGCAAAAAGGCTTGCTAAATGTATACAGTACTCAGAAAACTAGGAGTGAATGTTAAGCAAAAGTAAACAGAGATCAACATTTCAGAATGAAATCATGTCTATGTCCAGCTTTACCCTATACCCTTATGACTTCCTAGAAAAAAGCTTGTTTGTTGATAAAGTTAGATTGTTAACAGCCATTTCATTGTATATCACAGCTCTAGATTCTTTATAGCCTATTGAGAGATCTATGGAGCCATTGGGATACTCTTCTCAATGTATTTGGGATATGAATCACAACCACAAGTGAGGTGGTAAAAGCCCAGTTAGCCAAAAAGAAACTTATCAGAAAGAAGATTTGCAGAGGGGAGGGAGATTTAGCAAGATTGCTAAATAAATCTGGAGTAAAGGCTGACCAGGGAGTTATCCAAACTTGCAGATGACACTATCGTGCTGATAAAGTGATGCACATTGTTGCAAAACAGCTCACTTTCAAATAGATGCTGAGAGGACTTGAGCTGGCTAGGCCAGATTCCTTGGACTTGTGAGATGTGATGGGGTAGCTATTTAGACCCAGCTGTGTGGAGTAACCCCAGGGAGGCAGGGATGGATTTCATGGTAGCAGCGATAAGAAAATTGATGAAAAATAAAGCTGACAAGGTTATAATGCTTTTATGCATATCCTGGGTGAGACCTCACTTGAGCTAATGCAGAGAGTATTGTGTGTTTTGTTTGCCTCACCTCTGAAAGGACATCATAGAGCAAGAATAGCAAGAATGGGATTATGCAGCCTGTATATGGCCTTTGGAGGAAGTCTCATTGAACTCCTACTGACACTCGCAGTCTCCAGCACCTACGTCCAAAAAAATCAGACATAAAACTACTACTGCAACAACAAAACCACCTCATTTAAAAAATTTCAAAATGTTGTTTCAGAGGGCCCCAATAGCAAGAATTTCCCATCAACAATAACAAAAATACAGCCAAATAGGTGACCAGGAGGTAACATCACATCCAGGTTCTAGAGCAATGGTTGACAGGTAGATCCAGAGCCAATTTTCTGTTCCTAAGACCTTTGAGTAAGCCATGGACTATTAAAAATGCCCCCCCCCCAAAAAAAAAGCTGAAAAAAGGGAGAATACCACTTTTGTTTTCTTCAGGGCAGAGGTTTTTTCTTTTCTTTTTTACTTTGAGTTGGATGGGGGGCACAGAAATTTTGCTATAAGGAAACTGGAGAACCCAAGGACCACAAAAATGGTGTTGGAGGGTCAAATATGGCCCCAGATCACAAGCGTGCACAAAACGCACACAGTTGCAGAGAGAGGAAAGTTCTCCTCCATGCTTTTCTTCTTTTAGAAAGTAAAGACTTTTTTTTTTTGACAAGCATTTTCTAATTGTATTTCAATTTTTTTACTACTACATATTCCTTCATGGATTTTGTTTTAACTCTTGTGTCAGCAACCTTGGATTGCATTCAGCAAAAAGGCAGGAAATGAACGAATGAGCAAGTGAATGGAAGTATTTGCAAACATCAGGCTTTTCAGAAACACCCCAAGAGAGTCTTTTGCTGGCATCTTCTCCTCTGAAAGGAAGTTTTCCTCTTGAAGAGCTTGCTCATTCTTCCCTCTGACCCTCCATTGCTCTCTTCATCAAAAAGAAAGCATTAAACTTTTTTTAAGGGCAGGTATAACTCTGCCAAGTATGGACACTGCCAAGTTGCACCTGCTTTGGGGTGATTCATGGTTCTTCCATGCAGAATTCATTTATTCGGTTACCTGAGATGAATTTGTCTTGATATTCCAGGTCACTTGGGGCCAGAGAGTTGGCAGTACCCTCTATTCATTGAAACAGAGATAGCAAAGAGCCAGAGCTTGAAATATTACTTTTTGGACTACAGTTCCAAGAATCCCCCAGCCAGCATATCCACTCTGGGAGCTGTAGTCCAAGAAAGTAACTTTCCCAAACTCTTTGAAGAATCAGCATGGACTTATTCATTGTTTAGAGAAAATTCACAGTCCTTGAATATCTATAATCAGGCTCTTGTTAACACCTGAGTGCTTTCAGGACAAGAGGAGGAGAAGGAGGAAAGTGAGGAAGAATCACCATCCAGACATCATCTTATTCTTATTTACTTCATGTAAGAATATGGTTTCCTTGCATTTGAATAAAAGACAAAGGAGTTGTTAAGATGTTCAAGACAGTCATCAGAATGCATGTACAAAAGGAGGGGGAATGTCCACCTCCTTCTGTACACATATTCAGTGGTATGTCTGTTTTATGCCTGCACATAAAAGTGTAGAAGAGCCGTGTTGGACCAGACAAAAGCCTCTGTTACTGGAACCATGCTGAATAAAGCCAGTGATGGCCCCTGAATTTATCCAATCCAAGTTGGCAAATATCACAATACAATTATAAATGTCTGAAGAAGAAAATAAGGTATATATATATAATAATATTCTAAATACAGTGTGTATTTAATTTTAATGATTTAATCATATAAACCTGGATTTATTTTCTCTTGTAGGACATTTTATGCACGGTAAGGGAGGGGCTTTATTCTGAATCGACATGCATAGGACGGCACAATAATTTGCTTAATTCTATGGGTTTACAAAACAGCCAGCATCAATAGAAGCTGTCTGAGTAGTCTGCAACTGCAAGCAAAGGGCCATCTCTGTTCCCAAAATGACACATCCTGTTTTAGGAAGCTGAGTAGGTCAATAAAAGCTCACCACATTTAGCTTTGTCATTGGGTTACAATAAATTGAGGGATAGACAGCTAAGTCACACGGAGATAAGGGGTGTTGTATAATACTTGCTAGGTAAAATCTGATGAACACAATCAAGGCTCTGGGATGATTAACAAAGGAGTGTGACAGGTAAGAACAGATAAGAAATAAACATCCCAGAAGAGAGACTGCACTTTGAAATCTCCACTTAGAACCAAATCTTCCTGGACAATATCTACTATCTTTTTCTCTTTTCCTTTTGTCCTTTCCTATCTGTAATATATAAAATGTGTAGTTTTATGTTTGCAGAGCTGTTGCAAACATAAAACAACTTTTTATGTTTTCTGGAAGTATATTATGTTATATTATACTTCCAAAAAACATAAAAAGTTGTTTGAAATCCCTCTTGAAATTTTGCCAATTCTCTTTTAATGGAGCTTTTCAGCTTTTTTGGCCCTTCATCCCTTTCCTCCCCAATGTTTCCCTGTGCATTTTTCTCTCCCTGACATGTGGGCAGGTGTCCGCATCTTATTGACCAGGCAAAATGAAGACCTTACACTTCATCTTGAAACCATCTGAATGAGGATGGGATGGGAGTAAAGAAAGTAAAACTGTAGCATGTATCACCTCACTGCTTGAATCTGATGTCAGAGAAGACAAGTGTTCTTCTGTGTAAAGTCTTTGGCACTGGAACAAAGGAGACCCTTTCAAATTTGCTGGCTTTCCAGAGTGAGGGGAGGAGTAGAGGGGCCAGCAGAGAGGATGGAAATGATGTTTAAGTAATGTTCACATAATGCACGTATCAAGCTTCAATTAATATCAAGGCATTTTTCCCCAAGAGTGGCAATTATTGTTTTCATTTATAAATCACTGGAGAGGTACCGAGTGATTGCTTCACTTTATGTGGCTTTTTTGCAAATGAAGGCTCGTTTGCTTCCTGGTGGTGTAATCCTATCTGGTTCTCAACCTTCTGGATAGATTGCATACCACTCTGATTATGTGTTGTCTCTCCCAGGTTGCCAAAATTGAATAGAGCGGAGCATTTGCAATTTGAGACGGAGCACATGCTATACAATGGGGTGGGTTCTCTCCCCTCTCCTATACATATACACATAAACACAACCCGTCTCCAAGTTTTCCTCTTTTCTCCCAGTCATGATCATTCCAAGAATTGCTTATGCTACTGCATGAGATATGCCAACGGGAGACAGCTGGAATTGTTAATTAAAACATCCACTATCTTTAAGTCTGGAGGTGACAGGCTGTGTGGTACTAGCCCACCTTGCCAAGATCTAAACTCATGCAACCAAGACGCATCAGTATAATTGCTGGTGGTTTACAAAACACAGCTTTGTCTTTGCTGTCCCTTTTAACTCTTGGTTCAGGAAAACATTTTCTAACGTTTACAATAGATCTACTGTATTAGAACACCTGCCTGAGATCCATAAATGTTAGAATCTGGATACCAAAGGTCACCAATTGCAATTATTTCTCATATGCAGCAATCTGCAATGTGCATCACAAGAAGCACAGGATTAAGCCTTGGAAATAACAAGGTACTGTTAACAGTATTACTTTTTATGCAGTCATGACATGATGACATTTACAAATAACATTGTGACAGATAACAAATACTCTCCTCTCCCTATATTAAATCAAGTTTACTCATTGCCTTTTCTTGTTCCTTTCTTTGGAGGCTAAAAAATGACTTTGGGGGTATTTTGAGCAGCCCTTTCCCATTTTTTCACTTAACTGCTTACATTTTTAGAGGGATCCCTCCTCTTGCAGAAAAGAGTAATGGAAAAGCAATGAGCAACATAACTGGATATATTACTAACATCTTTCTGTAATGGTAAGAGTGTGCATGGGGGCACCTTTCTAACAAATTATGCAATGAATTGGTTTTTTTGAAAAATATATTTTTCCACAATCTGCACAGGAATCATGGAGTCATGTAAAATTAAGTCTGGGATAAGAGAGGGTGCTTGATAATCTTAGGCCTGCACCCGCCCCTTTCTCTGACGGATCAGGGCCTCAGAGGCCACAGCGGCAGCCCCAGAGGCCCCAATCTGCCACTTTTCCAGGCCTTGGGAAAGAGGAAAAAAATGCCGCTTCCCCGCAGCCTGGAAAGGGGTGTGCTTGGGGCTTCATGCCCCAAGGACACCCTGACAATTGTGGGGAGAGAGAGAATGGGGCCTCTCAGCCTCTTTCTCTTCTGTATCGCTGGCACAGCCGTGTAAAGGCCGCACCAGTAATACACACGGCGAAAGGAGCTCCGTTTCAAAGCTCCTTTCGGCGCTGCTGAGAGGGCGCCAGCATGTAACGGCCGCACTGTGCCGTTTGGACACGACGTGGCCATCACCTCAAAATGGCAGCACCCATCTGTACAGGGCGCCGCCATTTTGACGTATGGAGTACGTGCTAGGGTTAGGGAGCAACCCTAGCACGTACTCACTAAGTGCTAAAAGGCCCATCTGGACAGGGCCTTAGATCTCAGAAGCCAAAATTGGCGGAAAATGCCTAAGAGGATAACCCTTGTGGTGCCAATTCATTTCCAAAGTATGATGTAAGGTGAACCTATCACTGGGTTTTCTTGGCATGATTAGTTCAGTGGGAGTTTGTCTTTGCCTTCTTCTGGAGTTGAGAGTGAGTTGAGCCACGCACTCACAAACCATAAGGAGTTCAATCCCAGCCAGGGGCTCAGGTTTAACTAAGGCTTGCATCCTTCTGAGGTTGCTAAAATGAGTGCCCAGCTTGTTGGGGGCAATTAGCTTACACATTGTAAACCACTTAGGGAGTGCTTAAGTGCACTGATAAGCAGTATAGAAATGTACTTGCTATTGCTATTGCTATTGACTTGCTTAAAGTCACTCAGTGGTCAAGTGTGGTTGGGAATTGACCCCTGATCCCTCGGAGTCTTGCTTCATCTTGAAAATCACTGTACATTATTGCTTCCCATAAATTGCACCTGTGCATTGTGTGCCTTCCAGTCATTTCTGACTTGTGGCAACCCTAATGCGACCTTATCATGGAGTTTTCTTGGCAAGATTTGTTCAGAGGAGGTTTGCCATTGCCTTCTTCTGAGGCTGAGAATGTTTGACTTGCCCAAGGTCTCCCAGTAGGTTTTCATTGCTGAATGGAGAATTGAACCCTGATCTCCAGAGCCATAGTCCAGCACTCAAACCACTATGCCATGCTGGCTCTCTACACTGCATCTACAGTTTAGAAATAAAGCAGTTTGACACCATTTAACTGACATCCTACAGAATCCTGGCATTTGTAGTTTTGTGAGGCACCAGGACTCTTTGGCAGAGAAAGCTGAAGACCTTGTAAAACTGTACATCCCAAGATTCCATAAGATGGAGCTACAACACTTAGAGTGGTGTCAAGCTGCATTATTTCTAGGTCATCTTCACCTATCCATTCCTTCCTACTGCAAATAGTACAATACCAGATTCTCAAGTATGAGCCATTAATATGTGGTTTTGCCATCTGCAAACCATTTTTTTCTGGATTTAGGTAGCCAACAGAGCCACTGTGTCATGATCTATCTACAGCGCTATATAAATAAATAAATAAATAAATATAATAATAATAGTGGTTACCCATGAAGCAAGATGGTGTTCTTGAGGCAAAGTAGTGCTTACAGCAGCACTTCTGTGTGAGCAACAGGCTCCAGCAAAGTCTAGAGCTGACCGCAGAATCAAAGTAAAAGTTAAGGGGACTGCATATTCCCTCTGATTAATGCATCTATCCTCCTACAACTGGATTTCCTCAGAGATTCTAGCTCTCCATACAGTCCACCCATACAATCTATCTCTCCCATGTTCCCCGCTTGAAGATTGTTGAATTTTAAGCAACCACCCAAATGGCTTGAAGATATAAGGGAGACCATTGTACTATGCCACTGTATTTAATGGGACTTGAGCATCCACAGATTTTGGTATCCATGGAGGGTCCTGGAACCAAACCCCAACAGATACCAAGGGCTCACTGTACTGGACCTTAGTTTTGTGAGCACCTGAGAACTAATATCACATTCTGGTCCAGTTCCTCAGTATGTGATATAGCAGCCTTTGACACATCCAGACATATGGCAAGGCATGATACCCTGTTTGGGGGCTAAAATATAAATTTCATCCATAACCAAATTGCACATCTACTTAAAAGGACAGGCCTAAAAGTCAGTGTTCTACACTACCAGATTAATAATTTTTGTTTCATGCTTTTTGCTCAATTGGTATCAAAGCAACTGAAAATAACGGGGGGGGGGTGTCAATAATAGAGTTAAAATAATCAGTGAAAGCATCATTCGCCTCACCTCTAAATGCATCATAAAATGTTTAGAAATGGGTCAAACCTGTGGTAGGGGATAGATTTTGTTTTCAGGTTTTATTTTTAAACATTTTATGCAGTTGTTTACCATTCCCCAGCTAAATGTGTCCCATAGCAATTTATAACAAAATGCAAAACAATAAATTCAGTACAACAAAATCAGATCACAGTAGAAAGAAGCAATTAAAGCAACAGATAAAATATTTTTGATGGATAAAGTTGTTTATGTAGCCCAGACTTTTGGCCTGTAGGCACAGTATACCCTGAACTGGCCCCCTTCAGCCTGCTATCAAGTACTGCGAATAATTGGCAATTTTCACAGAGGAAAATTTCTGTTGAGAAACAGTTACTTTAGTTCTTTGTAGATATCCCTATCATGCATAGTACACAAAGAGCAAGACCATGGGGCATTGTGATAGTTTATTTTAACATAATGATTGTGAGATGAACTTTCATGGGAAAAGACCATGATTTGAAAATTATGTTAGTAAGCACGTATAAGCAAAGAGTAAGTATAAGCAAATGTTATATAATATATTTAATAGGCTGATGAAAGGGCAGGGAAGCAAATAATGGCCTTCCACTGTCACTACAGTATGAAATATGTATGAGTCTATCAATGTCACTATATGACCCCATAGTATCAAATAATAAATGACTCAATGTGGTTAAACTGGGATTTGGGAGATTCAGATTCCAGTCTCTCTTTCTCTGAGTCTCTCTCTCTCTCTTTCTGCTGATCTGCCTCACAGCATTGTAAAAATGAAGTGGTGATAGCATCAACACTTACAAACTCTCTCTGTGTGAGGGGGGTATATGTGTACATACTCTCCAACTGGCAGGGATAGTCCCAATAGATCCTTAGTTGCCCCACTTATTCAGCTTCTTTTAAAATGTCCCAGAGGCTGTGCAGACCAGCAAGAAAAAACAGCCTGGGGTGGAGTCAGGGCGAAGTGTCCATATGTCATGTGCCCCAGCTCTGCCCCCAGGCTGGCGTGATGCTGCATGCTGCACCACACGGCACACAGCATCACTGCACTCCTCTTTCTGTCTGCATGACACAGCACCAAAGGAGCACCATAAAGCTGCGGCGCTGTGACTATCACACCCTGTGCAAGGTGCAAAAAGGAGCCACTGTACCCTGCAAAGGCTAGATCAAGGCCACGGCATGTGGTTGCCGTGGCCCCAGTCTGGCTGCCATGGCCCCGATCTGTCTCCACAGCCCCCCACTCATTCCTCATCTCTCCTCTCCCTCTCCCTTTTTGTCCTCAACTTACTTCAACTGCTGCAAAGTTCAGAAGTATTTTACAGTCACTTAACTCAACAGAGGGAAGAGAGGAGGTTAGAATCTTGCCCTTCCTTGCAGGTTTAGGCAAAAGCCAACTGCTGCAGCCTCTTCTAGCTCTTCTTTTGCCATCTTGACCACACAGTGGTGTTGCTTGGCCACATGTGTTCTGGTTTTCATCTATGCAATGTTAGAGGGGTCAAAGGAATCAAGAACCAGTAATGGTTGAGCATTGGACTATGACTCTGGAGAACAAGGTTCAAATGCTCATGCAGCCATGGAAACCCACTGGGTGACCTTCGGCATGCCACACATTCTCAGAGCAAGGCCATGGCAAACCCCCTCTAAGAAAATCTTACCAAGAAACCCCTGTGATAGCTTTAGCATTGCCATAGGTCAGGAATGACTTGAAGGCACACAACAACAATTTTAGAGGGTATCCATATGAGTCAAGCAAAACTGTTCCCGGGTGAGGCAGTTTTCCATTTTGGTCTTCAAAAAAACATGAATATTTCTGTTGGCTGTCTAATAGAATGGTATGGAATTCCAGTCTCTGAGTGTAGCCAACTGAAACAGAGCTTTCATGTAGAAGATCAGGTTGTTCTTGAGCAAACCAGCTTGGCCTTTGACTAACTCTGTTCATGAGAAAATCACAAGACAATTTACAATGGATCCATCCTGGTGAACTCTGAATGTTATATTTACTGCTTTTATTGTTTAATGGCGATTACTCAAGCTGTTTTGAACACAAGTGAAGAAACAACTGAAAGCCAAAATGTGGCTTGGTTGACTGGCATCACCCTTTCATAATAAAGTAAGTGGAAACTGACCGTGACCAAATGAGGAGGTGGCGGAATGACACCAAAAGTGTGCAAAAAGACAACTGTGAAGCACATATATTCAGACAATGAGGAAGACATACTGTACATTTGTCTGCTATGGGTGGCTTGATCAGTCTTTCCAGCAATCCTTAAAATGTTCCACTCTGTTTACATTTAGGCAATAACACTAAGGTGGACCTAAATCCACCTCTTAGCCCCCAAGTAGAAGCCCACAGACTCAGTGGAACCTATGTAACTATAAACTAGTGAGTTCTTGTAGATTCAGTAAGTCTACTAGTTTGGTTTAAGCCAAAATGTCTGTTTTCTGCTGGTCAGAATAATGAAATTGCATTGATGCACATCATGAACAAGGAAGAGCATATTTTGCTTCTGAAAAGAAATCCCTCTTCCACAAAAAGGCACAAATTGTAAAAAGAAATACTATGGTCCAAAACACACTGCAGAAATAATCCAATTTGAGACCGCTTTAACTACCCTGACTCAGTGCTAGGGAATGTTGGAAACTGTAGTTTATTGTGGCACCAGAGCTCTCTGACAAAGCAGGCTAAATGTCTCAGAGAATTACAGGTCCCAGAATTCCCTAGCACAGAATCAGAGCGGTTAAAGAGGTCTCAAACTGGATTATTTCTGCAGTGTATTTTGGACCTTAGTTAGCAAATCTTATGCATGTGGTTTCTTTTAAAGAGACCATTTTATTCTGTGTCTAGAAAGGGACACAGATTTCCTAATATTTCCTATCAAGAGAGCATCTCTCCTGTGTCAATAAAACTTGAGATAGATGAGATTTTTGTTGGGAGGATAGTGGAGGATAAAACAACTAATCCTTCTTTTCCACTTGCTCTGATTCCTATTCCATCCCACCCATTCCATAAATGCTATTCACATCTTTTGAAAAATAGTAAATATATCACTGTGTCATGCATTCAACATTACATGTATTTTGGCTCAATTGCATCATTTTACAATTTTCTTTGTCCATTTTCTTTGTCTGAAAATGAAGATTGTATCTCTCTGTCTCTCTCTCTATATATATATATATATTTGTGTGTGTGTGTGTGTGTGTGTGTGTGGTGTAATAATCTTTGATGGCATACTATTTGGTCAAACAATTACAAAATAGAGATACAGTTCAAAAAAGGAACTAGTACTGAACAGAAAAGTGTAGAAGCAGATTTATTTTTCAAAACACAACAAAAAAGGAAGGTCTGAGCAGAATAATAAAATCATAGAGTTGAACAATGGCACACAAGGGCCATACAGTCCAACCCCCTGCCATGCAGGAATGCACAATCAAAGTGCTCCCGGCAGATGGTCATCCAGCCTCTGTATAAAAATTTCCAAAGAGGGTGACTCTACCACATTCTGAGGCAGTATATTCCACTGTCAAACAGCTCTTATCATCTGGAGATTCTTCATAATGCTGAGGTGGAATATCTTTTCCTGTAGTTTTAATCGATTGCTCTGTGCTTTAGTTTCTGGAACAGAAGAAAACAAGTTTGCTTCATTTTTAATATGATATCCCTTCAAATATTTAAATATGGCTATCATGTCACCCCTTAACCTTCTCATCCCCAGGCTAATCATACCCAACTCCCTAAGCAGTTCCTCATAGAGAGTGGAAACCTTTCACCATTTTGGTCACCTTCTTCTGGACATGTTCCAGCTTGTCAATATCCTTCTTGAATTGTAGTGCCCAGAACTGGAACAGAACAAAAAACTGGAAAGCACTTATTCACAGTAGAAGGGGGGAAAGGAAACAAAGTGCCATGTGCTTTTGGATGGTCCAAAAACCTTAATCTCTTAAAAAGTCCAACACGTTTCAGCCTTCTCACCAATTGGCCTTCTTCAGGGGCTATTACTAGAAGTTTCTAGAGTTGCAGTCTGCAGTCTCCTCAAAGTGGATGGTCTGAGTATTAGAAGGAAGCCAATATCCTTCTTGAACTGTAGTGCCCAGAAATGGACACAGTATTCCAGATGAGATCTGACTGAAGCAGACCAGTGGTTCCCAAACTTTGGGCTACACCTTCCAGAATTCCTGGCTGTTGGCTAAGCTCCCTGGGGCTTTTGGAAGCTGAAGTCCAAAACATCCAAAGAACCAAAGTTTGGGAACCACTGACCTAGACACTCTACTCCTACTGCTGCAACCAGGTGCATTGGCTTTCTTAGCTGCTGCATGACATTGCTGACTCATCTTCAGCTTGTGGTCCACTAAGAGCCATAGATCCCTTTCATATGACACAGCCAAGTGTCACCCATCCTATATCTGTGCATTTTTACTGCCCAGGTACCATATCCTACATTTCTTCCTGTAGAACTTCATTTTGTTAATTTTGGCTCAGCTTTCTAATCTGTTAAGATTGTTTTGAATTTTAATCATGTCCTCTGTCAAAAAAGAGATACGATTTGTTTTTGAGAATCACATGTTGACTTTTGGTGATCATAGCATTCCTTTCCAAGTGCTTTATAGGCTGTCTGTTTCATGATCTGCTCTAGAATCTTTCCTGGTATTTTGTGTTAGGTTGACTGGGCAGTAATTATTTGGGTCCTCTTTTTTCTCCCTTTTTGATGATAGGGACAACATTTGCCCTCCTCCAGTCTGCTGGGACCTCTCCTGTTCTCCAGGAATCCTCAAAGATTGTTTCTGAGCCAATGGTTCTGAGATTACTTTCCTCAGTCTAGACCAGGGGTAGGCAACCTGCGGCCCGCGGGCTGGATGCGGCCCAGCGAGGCCTTGGGACCGGCCCCAGCCCGGTCCTGCCGCCGATTGCCGCCGGGGCCTTTGGCGTCTCGCGCGAGGGGCATGGTGGGGCAATTGTCTATAGAAGCCTCAGAAACATGCATTTATCTTAACTTTTTTTAAAAAATCAGCAAATTTTTTTGCGTGTCCTCCATTTTTTATTTTAAAAGTCCCCTCCATTTGAAAATTTTGTCCTACATTTGTCCCGGTTTATTTATTTATTTATTTATTTTAAAAAAATATTTAATTATTTATTTTTTGGCTTCAGCCCCCCAGTTGTCTGAGGGCCAGCAACCCGGCCCCCGGCTCAAAAGGATTGCCTACCCCTGGTCTAGACCCTATGCTTCTGTTGATGCAGGCTAGAATCACATTCACTTTTTTGGCTGCCATGTTACACTGTTAACTATGTTCAACTAGTGGTCTATTAAGAGTCCTACAATGGGAGAAACAACCACCCCAGCCTCTTGCAAGATAGCATTCCAAAGTTCCGTAGCTACCAAGGAAAATGCCATGTACTTCATGAGGGCCTTGAGAGCCAACCTAGTCTCAAGACTGTATTTACAAGAGGACTTTACTGCTAGATGTTAAATCACAGGGTAAAAAGTTCATGCGGGAAGAAACATTCATCAAGATAAGCCAGGCTCAGAATGGTGAAGACTTTGGCTCAAACTGACAGTATGCTATGGGGTGAAGAATGTGGAACAGTTCCACCAGGCAGCTGGTTGCTCCCAAGTTTTTGAAGAATTTGGAAAGGAGTAAACAAACAAAAATGCAAGTGAGTGGGAAGGCTTTCTTTGTGATAACGATTTTTTAAAAATCATTTTGTAAGTCTCTCTTATACGCTGTGTGGAAGGTTAAAGGTTTGCAAACGAATGGCAAGGATATTCATCTTTGTCATAGAATGTCATTACTGTACCAGGTTGTGTACAAAGACCAACAACATTCAGTGTCAATGTAACCATGAGGAATGTTACTATTATTATCACAGACTACCAGATTTATTGACTGAATTTTTTAGCCTACAAATCTAAAAGCCAGTGAAATTATGGTCTAAAACATACTGCAGAAATAATCCAGTTTGAGATCACTTTAACTGCCCTGGCTCAGTGCTAGGGAATTCTGGGAACTGTAGTTTTGTGAGGCATTTAGCCTTCTCTGTCAGAGAACTCTGGTGCCATAATATGCTACAACTCCCAAGATTCTGTAGCACTGAGCCCAGGCAGTTGAAGCTGTCTCAAACTGGATTGTTTCTGCAGTGTGTTTTGGAGCAAGTAATATCACTTTTGCAATTTTACTGGTGTGTGTGTGTGTGTGTGTGTGTGTGTGTGAACTGCCATCAAGTTGACTTTGACCTGTGGCGACCCTACGAAAGAGACATCTCAAAGACTCCCTCAGTGGCCTTGCTCAGGTCACTGACTCAAGACCATGGGTCCCTTGATTGAGGTTATCCACCTGTAATGTGGTCTTCTTTTTCTGATGCCTTCTACCTTACCCAGCATTATGATCTATTCTAGTGAGTCATGCATTCTTATGATGTGGCCAAAGTATAATTGCCTCAACTTAGTCATGTTGGCTTCTAGGCAGAGTTCAGGCCTCATTTGTTCGAGGACCCATTTGTCTTTTTAGCCAAACCCATTTGTCTTTATCCACCAAACTCTTCTCACACACCACAAGTCAAATCAGTTGATTTTCTTCCTATCGGCTTTGTTCAGTGTTCAGCTCTCACATCCATGTTTCGTGATAGGAAGTGCAATGTCATGGACAATCCTAACTTTAGAATTCAGTGAAATATCTTTGCATATCAAGATCTTGTCTAGTTCTTTTATAATCCCTTTCCAAATCTTAAAAGTTTATCACATGCACTTTTGGCTCTGTTTTGGGCACAGGCAGGTGACGCATGGGGCTGAATGAAAATGGATTTTATCACATGCTAAACTGTTGGCAGGGTGTCCCTATGCCATCACCAACCCTAACCCATCCCCGAGCTGGGCTCAGGCACATGACTTTTGTTCAGCCGAAAAGCTTCCGGCTGAGGAAGAAAGCTTTCTGGCTGAGCAAAATTCACACACCTGAGTCCAGCTTGGGGATGGGTTAGGTTCAGAGATGGCACAGGGATGCCTTGCCGACAATTTAGCATGTAATAAAATCCGTTTTCACTCAGCCATGCACATCCCCTGCCCGTTCCCAGAACAGAGACAAAAGTACATGCAATAAACTCCTTAGTCTTCTGATTCTTTTACTGCAATCTCTATTCTGACTAATGGCTGAGCCAATGTATGGAAAATCTTGAACTATTTCAAGTTCTTCATCATCTACATTGAAGTTATGCAAATCATCCATGGTCATTATTGTTTTGTTCTTAATGTTCAGCATTAAGCTTCCCATAGCATTTTCATCCTTGACTTTCTTCACTACTTGTTTCAGATCTTTGTGATTTTCTGCTAGCTGTATGGTGTTATCTGCATGTCTTAAATTCTTATTGTTCTTTCCTGCAATTTTCACATTGTGATCCTATCTGACATCATTATTCCCCACTAGTTGACAGTTCACAAAAAGATGCCTCCATTGTGGTACTTCTGCAGCAACAGTTCAATAGGAGAAATCGTTTGCCTCTCTTGCAACAAAATCTCACTTTTGACTAAAGCAGCAGCAGATGGATCATACCCGCAACAGACTGCATTCCTTGAAGCAGAGCAAGATCCATTATGACAATACTGGCTGAGCTAGGAGGAAGATCAGTTCAGATTCTGCAACTCAGCTCATAAAGCAGCTGCTGTACCCATATTAAGACAGTCAGATACAATGGCCCATGTACCCTAATATTACTCTTCCCTTCTTAAATAATGAAAACATGTTTTCAGCCTTCTGAGTCTAAAGTTCAGAGTGTGTTTTTAAAGGGTCAGGAAACCATTTATGAGTCTCACATATAATGTAGCCCAGTACACCCCCTTATTCGACACCTTTAATTTTGGAAGGATGTTCCCCCCCACCCCACACACACATTTTTCCCAGACAGCCCAGCATTTGAAGGAGTGGTATACCACGGACAGCTGGCAGTTTCAATGTCACTAGGACTTTCTGAATTTTAGCTTGCTCTGGATTTTAGCTAAAGCTTTTAAAACAAGATTCAAGGTGATGACCCGATTTTGGAACTTGATTGTCTCTTCTAACTCTATGGTTCTATGACTGTCCATCCAGGAAAAAAATGAGGCTTAAAGAAGTGTGCAGGTTGTGTGTGTGTGTGTGTGTGTGTGTGTGTGCAGAGGAAGGCCAAATGGAAAATAACCTTTTCTACACCAACTTGGAGATGTGAAATAAGATTCTGTGAACCAGGGAAGTATCCAAAACTGATGGGAAGAGGCCATGCTTACTACTGTCCTAAGGCAATTATCCTAAATTTACTTACTAGTAAGCTCTGCTGAAGAGTACTTCTTCCATGCATATGATTTTGCTGTGCACTATGATGTTGTTGTTGTCGTGTGTCTTCAAGTCATTCCCAAAACTTAGGAGGCACAATTTTCAGGCAGATTCTGGCA
>NC_056523.1:30934808-30980755 GCF_019175285.1 Sceloporus undulatus | reverse complement strand
GAAATCCTAGACCTCCAGCAGCCTAGCTATCTGACAGAAACAGTTAAGGAAGAGGCAGCAAGAAGAAAAAGGCAATGGCTGTCATGAAAAATGGAACAAAAAAGCCTCGGCGGAGATGGAAGTGAAGACTTTCAGCTTAAAGCTGTCTGTTCCATTGCACAGGGGTTTGTCCAAGCCACCACTCCCACAGGGCTCTGGCACTGTAGATCCCATCCCAAAGCCAGGCATTCAAGAAATAGGAAGGCTGGAACAGGCACTCTTGTACTTCTGTTTCTTGTATGTTCACCTTGTGTGTGCTACAGAATCCTGTTCTCTGACTTCTTCTATTTTCATTAGGAGGGGTTCATTTTGTTTATGATGGTTGTTCTTTTTGCTGCTGTAGTGGTGGCCACCCTTCTTCAGAATCCCCCTTCTTTAGTTTTCTTGTATCTCTTTCTACTTCCCTGGGAAATTAATTTCAACTAAACAAATAGCTTTCTTCTCTCTCCAAGATGCTGAACTGCACACTGCTTCGTGTCCTGAACAGCATCCAGTTAACATGTGCAACTGCTTTTCTGTTTGTTAGAAGAAAGAAGGTGAAAGGTCCACAATGTATGGTTTTATATAGTTTCAACTGCACTGTTTAATACAACCACCAATTTCTTTTTCTTTTCTTTTCTTTTCTTTTCTTTTCTTTCTCCTCCTGCTCCTCCTGCTCCTCCTCCTCCTCCTCCTTCTTCTTTTTTGAATTGGCAACTTGCCGAGATTCTTATAAAAACCTGAGATAGTTTTCTGATTTCACATAGCACAGAGCTGATGCCAAAAATGATCTCACATAAGTGTAAGTTTATCATTTTGCAAACTTAGTAACAGTGTTAGAAAAAAATTGTGAGTATCTATCAGCACCTCAGTATTGCAATGTGTGTGTGTGTGTGTGTGTGTGTGTGTGTGTGTGTGTACAAACATGTCAAAAATAGGAACATTCATCAAATCTTCTCTGTTGTTGAGCAACATCCCCCTGTCAACTATGTCAAAAATATTGCTATTTCTGTACAGTCTGTATCATTGCACCCTTCCTGTGGGCAAGGCTCTGAATGTTACTGTATTAAGCTACAGTTGTTGAGATCCTATAATGCCTACTTAGGTATAAATGCATATGATAACCTAGTATGACCCCACACCCACCCAAACCTACCTTAACAGCCATCAGCTGTATTGAGTGATGGAGTCTATTCAGTTGATGATCGGGGAGCAAGAAGGACGAAATCTCCAGCCCCTTCCCACCACTGAGCAAGGATGTAGCATACTATCTCTGCTTGTTGCAACCTTGCTTGCTAGTGTGGAAGCTGGACACATCCTCCTCCTGTGTCCTGATTGCCAACTAAATAGACCTCCATCACTAGGTGGCTGCTGACTCCTAAAGTAGGTTGGAGGGGTGGCATTTGTGATTGTGGCAATAGTGCCAAATTGTAAATATGTAGACTTACTTGATATGGAAAAGTTTTGGAACCATAACTGTAGGCTAAAAATCCATATCTGTAATGCAGGATGCCAGTCAATATTAATTACAATTTTATGATGCTCCAAAGCTATCCATAATTGAGCAGTACTGGAATGATGCTCTGGGTCCCAGAACATCATCTTACTATTTCTCAGTCATGGGTGGTTTCAGCAAACTATTACAGCCAGCCCTCCATATCCATGGATTCATTACCAGCATATTCAGTTATCCACAGCTTGAAGATATTCCAAAAATATATAAATTCAAAAAAGCAAACCTTGATTTTGCTATTTTATAAAAGAGACACAATTTTACTATTATATATAATGTAGCTTGAACATCCACAGATTTTGATACCCACAGGGGGTCCTGGAACCAAACCACAAGTTACTTTCCATGCTCTGCCTGAGGATATTTTTGATTCCCTTTCTTAACAAATGTAATGTTTAGAGCAGATTTTGATTTATTTATTTTTTTAAAAGAGAGAAACATCTGCCTAAAAAAACCATACCTGGTTAATACTCTAGATTGTGACTGGATGAACTCCAGAGGTGATAAAATGATGAAACTCAAAGAAGTGAACATAAGAACATACTGAAGACATGGAAAAATCAAATTATCTATGGAAATTCTTCATGAAATTTGAAATGCTAGAAATTCAGGGTCCTAAAATCTGAATGACAGCTTCTACAATAGGGGAGTGTCTTCCCTTCTGAAACAGGCAGGGCTTCATGTGCAGTTGTGGGTAACAGAAAGAATCCTGGAAGGGGCAGTGCTACCATGACTGAATGTGATTAGTGGTGATTGGAAATTGGTGGTAACTAGTTATTTGCAATACATTCCCCCTTTTTTTTTTTTTTTTTGCAATAAGTAAAGCAGCATAATGATTTTAACATGCAATAACTTCACTTCTTTTATGGCAATTACTTTTATGACTATAGTAATGTGGAATCAATAAATAATGGAGGAGGAATGTCACATAATTCTCATGCTGGCTTGTAGTATACCTTTTGCTCTGTTATAACCTTCTGATTGTTTCAAAACAAGGTTTATTTGTTACTTTGAAGAGAGAAAATTCAAGGGTTTCTTTTAAAGGGGGGAAAACACATTCACTGCACCAGGTGTCACCTGGTGCAGGGGTGGAGCTTCTGGGGGGCAAGGCTTCCAGGGCAGTGCGCATTCTTTCCCCCCATCCTGCCACATCCTATTCCTGATGAGGAAAAAGCTGGGTTTGCGGGGGGAGGGCCAACCGAGTGTTATCCCCCCTTCTGGGGTGTCACCCAGTGCAAGCCATACCACTGCAACCCCCTCCCCCCACATTCACTTCAAATCAAAACTCAACCAAATTAGTTGGATTGGGGCAGAAAATCCCACATGAATCTCTCCTTGTTCCTAGCAATATATTTACAATAATTTATTGTTAACTGCCCTCAAGTCAATCTTGACTCATGGCAACCCTATGGATGATACATCTCCAAGGCCCTCTGTCCTCCACTTCTCTGCTTAATTCCTGCAACCCCATAAAACCAGTGACCTCCTTAATAGAGTCATCCATCTAGTATGTGGCCTTCCTCTCTTCCTGCATACACAAAGAGATTAGAAGCTGAAGGCAAACAGAAAATCTATGGTCTGTATCTTGCACTGTTCAGCTATTGAGAAACAAAAAGGGAATAAGCAAAGTATATGTTTTTGTTTTATAAAGTTAAAAGAAGGAACTGTTCTCTCTGGTCTTCATATTTTAAATGTTTTATCTTTGGCATAACTACTGGAATTTCTCCCTTGTGTCATTCTCTTCTACAAGAGTAACAAGATGAAGCATGATGAAATCACCACTTTCCACATGTGGGGTGACATGCAGGGCAGCAAGAGGAAGACACATAGAATAAAAAGTTTGAGAATAAATAGTATGTTTATGTTTATAAGTTGTTAGGTTTACAAGGGGTTATGGGTAAATGTGTGTTAAATGTTGTATGTCCAATATTTGTATTTATATATAAAATAATAAAAAAGAATAAATAGTAAAGATATAAAGTTTTAAAGATATCTGGAGAAGCAGGTACCTATTCAAATAAATGTTCCAGAAACTGAAAATCCCATTAACTGCATTGTTTTCCTAGATTGCATGTTTACAGCGCATCTTATTTGTTTATACTCAGAAGGCCCACTGAGTTCAAATGAGACTTGCTCACAGGTTAGATAGACAACTACAGCCTTAGAGTATTCATTCTGAACTCACAGAAACTCCTCCACTATTCTCAGTTAAGTTTTGCATTACTTATAGCTGCTAACTAATTTTGGCAGCATTGAAATGTGCACGGAAAGCTGTGCATTGCTTCAGCTAAACAGAGTGAGGGCTGATTTCATATTTGTACTCCTCCAGTGAAGCAACCATATGGAGGAGATTAATTAGTATAGCCAGGTCTGATTATGTATTATGCGCGGGTTGCAACCTCCAGTCCTAGATGGGGTCACACCTTCCTCAAAGGACTGTGTTCACAGTCTGGGGGTGCTCTTAGATCCCTCGCTTCACATGACAAACCAGGTGAATGTGGCGGTCAGGAGCGCCTATTATCAGCTTTGGCTGATACGCCAACTGCTCCCTTTCCTAGAAGTAAGAGACCTAGAAACTGTAGTACATGCACTGGTAACCTCACAGCTCGATTTCTGTATGTGCTCTACATGGGACTACCCTTGTGCTTAGTCCGGAAACTCCAATTAGTACAAAACATGGCAGCCAGGTTAGTTACCAGAAATTCTAGAAGTGACCGGATAACACCAATCCTAAAGTCACTCCACTGGCTGCCTATTAGTTTCCGAGTGCACTACAAGGTGTTGGTTATTACCTTTAAAGCCCTACATTTTGCCTCATATCCAACCTGGCATCTCTAGGACAGAGGCACTGTGAGAGCAAAAGGTATGGGGAAGTAGGGAGTAAGAGGAGGGAAGTGTGACCAGTGTGAGTATCAGCATGTCAGATGCAAATAGCCTATAAGGCTGGTTAGCGGAGAGGTAGTAGTGACTTATAGTTAAATGGTAAATTCTATGATCAAGCAGAGATTTGAAGTGAGGTGTTCCTGTTCCAAGTCCAGCATTTTAAGCATCACTCTATACTGGTTCTCTCAGATCAATTATAACTTTTTACATTGTATAAAGATTGAAATATAGTGGTGCTGGGGGGGGGGGTGCTACAATTAATGTGTTGACTTTGCACAATTAGATTTCAAATTGGAATAATTTACATAACCAGAGCAATTTGCATAATATGCATAATATGCAAATTGTATGTCAAGATTTTAAGAAGTAGACTATAGTAACCCTACATTAGAGTTGCCAAGTCAGTAGCATCCCAGGCCTTGAGATTTCAATATCCAAATCCACAGACACAGGGATAGTTGTTAGTGATATTTGAAAAGAGGAGGAGGGAAGGGAAGAGTGGGCCAGTGGACCCCATTCCAGAGCAAGCAACACATAGTAATATGTATTTCTATACAAATTCTTTTTAAAGGCGCTGCTTTACCTTGAGATTCCTCTTCTCAACAGAGGAACAGAGATGAAGGTTCAGGCCCTGAAATGCGATAACCCTAGTTGACATACATTACCTAAAAAGATGGAAATTTCTCATCATTCATTTGTCTTCTATTGATTTTAGAGGGGTTTAGCAGCATAATTCACTGACCATCTGCACTGATATAGCTGATTCAGCAGCCAAATACAGATTGACAATTTCACTAAGCATGTTCTTTAATCCACCTGTGGTGCTTTTGTTGCTCTTGTTAAAGTCATACCAAATAAGCTCCATGCCATCCTCACATCCTTCTATGTAATTTACATCCCCAAATTCAATAGTGGCTGCTCACTTTTTCCCAGGCTGTCTTCTCCATCAAGGCCATGACAACTGCCCCATATGGTTTTCCTTGGCAGGAAGAGATATGAAGATATGTTCACTTCATCTTTTTCCCACCACCCGGTGCTGTGTAGATTTCTTTTCTTAATGGTGAAAAAAATCTGTGCTGATGTTTGTGAGCATCTTTTAAATGGACACATTAAGTAACTCCATTGACTAAACCACATTCATGTACGTTTTACAAATTCATGGAATGCTTTTAAATGTACATACATTCAATGCTTGAAATTGCAGTTTTGGATCTTTTAAAACAGGATCCAAAGATTGTTTTTAGACAGCTTTTAGAAGTTTTTAAAGTGTATTTTATTGTGTTTTAAAATTGTTTTATCTTTGTTTTATTTTAATTGGTTTCTAGCTGTTCATTGCCTCGGGAACTGTTGTGAGGGATATAGAAATAGTTCAAAGAAAGAAAGAAAGAATTTTTTTTTCATTTGCAGAACACACCGTAAGTCTGGAAATCTACATATTTACAACCAAAAACTGTGTCCATTTCTCTGTTCAGTCTGGGAAATGCAAATCTCACACATTTACAGGATCACTACCATTTTAAGGAATGTATTGTTTCCTATATGCCAAACAGAAGGTTGTATTAAGATTAGTTTGACTTTGTGAGTCATACATCAATAGTTGGAGTAATTGTGTCAAATATGATGATTAGGTGGTAGATATAAGATAATGATATCTGTCTTGGGAATTGTAGGTGGAGCTGTTTGGATGGTTTTATGTCAAAAAGTAATTAAACATGTGCTGGGCACATGTCAAGATGGATTCTACCACCCAATCTGTATCCACCATCTGAAAGCCATTTTGTAATGCATCTGGCAAATATATATTATATAATGTATCTTGCAAATCAAACATCACCACCAAGAATTCTCCACCCAAACACCATCTTCATATGTGTTTCTTAAAATGATGGATACATTTGAACTTCATTTAGTCTTATATATTGTTAGACTGTACAGTGACCATAATTATTATACCAGCTTTCATTGGTGTCCTTGCAATTCAGAAGAGATGGTTGGCAATAGGCTCTCCAGGTCTCAGGCAGAGGCCAATTTTAAATGCTTGTAAGGGATAAAAGCCTTGCATCTCCTACATGCAAAGCATTCACGTTATCAATAACAGTCCCTGTCTTTATTGTCATACCAGAATCAAACATGTGTAAAGGTCAATCAATGGAACGGCTTTCTCAGTTTAAGATGCACTCCCCATTTTACAAAGGAAAGCTTCTGACATTTACACAATTCAGTAGCTTTCTACATGTAAGGAATTTCAAATGGATATCTATCGTCCTTGCCAGTATTTATTTTCTTTAAAAATGAGAAGATACCAAGACCCCATGCATTTCACTTCCTCCATAATATTATACTATGAAGACTTCCAAGAGGATTAACTCTAGATTAAATTGCATTCTGTTCCTCGTAAAATTCAAAATTATGTGTACTCTTTATAAATTATAAATATGCATATACTTTAAGGCTGCTGGGGCAGGACTATCTCAGGCCTTGAATTTCAGGGCCAAAAATTTAGGGATGACCCCTTTTGATGTTACAAGGAGATGCCTGGTGATGTCATTAGGCATGATACCCTAAGCACCAACCACAATTCCACACACCATTTATTCATATATAGTCTTTCAAATGAGGAAATGCGCACACAGACACACACATGCATGCATGTATGGACTTACTTTTCAAGTTCATTTACCACAAGATCCCTTCCACTTGCCCTGAGGAACAGAGAAGCAGAACCAAGCACTGAGACTTGGCAATCCTGTTATCCATACATATGATTCTGCAATCTGTGTCTATATAAATTATAATTTGCATTATTTATAATAATGTGCATATTTTATAACATATTACGACAATGCTGTGAATGGCCTCAAATCCCATATTGGGAGAAAAATGGATTATAAATAAGGTAAATAATAATTTACTCTCTAGTTTTCAACGATCCCTTCTGTCTCGGCAAATAATTAAAAGGAAGACAGAAGTATACAGGAAGCTTGTCTTCTGATAGGAAAGAAAATCTGAAAATCTTTTTTTGAGCTACTTCATGTCATCCTAGAATTTATCAGACGATACGCAGATGCTTCCAACAGGACCAGCCTTTAGCAGACTGTAGCATATTCCTCAAGTGACAAATACTCAGGACCAACAAAAGCAGCTCCCCAAATTGCTCCTGAGTCCTCCTCCTTTACCCTCCTTATTGGAGGACAGTGTGGTATGGGCACATGGGCTGTTGTACATGGTATAGCCTGTAATGGGATATAGCCTGGACACAGGCAGGACGGCTCCATGTGATTGGTTGTTGTTAGTTGCTTTCAAGTCAGCTTCAACTTAATAATCCTATGAATGAGAGACCACTAAGGGGCTCAACAGGCCACCCGTTTTCGCTCCTGAGGGATGCCACAGCAGCCAAACCGTGTGGCCTCTCTCCGCACCAAAAAGTACCTGCTAAAAGCAGGTTCTTTTTGATACATTTGGCGGATGCCATGAGTGAGCCATTGGCACATGTGCTTGCATCATGATGGCAGAGGCCAGATGGCGGTGCTGTTTATGTACTAGGGTTCGGGAGCATGCGGACATTCTGCAGTCTGGAGCCCTAAAGTCGGCCCCAGGGTGCCACAAAGTGCCCATTTGTACCAAGCCTAAGTTTCCCTGTCATTAATAGCCCAGCTCAAGTCTTGCAAACTGAGAGCTATGGATTTCTTGACTGAATCAGTTCACCTGTGACATGATCTTCTTTTGCTACTTTACTTTTCCCATTTTACTACACATGATCATCTATTCTAATGAGTCATGTCTTCTCATTATATGCCAAAGTACAACAACCTCAGTCTAGTCATTTTGGCTTCTAGGGAGAGTACAGGCCTGGTTTGCTCTAGGACCCATTTAGTGGTTATTTTGGCAGTCCATGGCACCATGTGCTACATACACTTTACTGTCTAATCTTGTTTAAACCTAGCACACATATGTTCAGTAAATGTACCAAGGGAGAGCAGAAATGTAGTCCATCTTTCTGACTGTGCACCCTGCCAATGTAGGTACAATCAGGACCAGAGCCACGACCCACAAAAAGTCTTCTACACATTCAACTGAGTTACAAATATGGCCGGAGGGCATGCCACCCTTGAGGTCTTGTTAGCCAGTGAAATCCTGCTCTGTCCCTTACACATTGTTGTGCCTTCAGGCTGATGTTGACTCATAAGGATCCTATCCAAGAGTTTTCTTTGCAAGATTTACTTAGAAGAGATTGACCATTGTATTCCTCTTACACTGAAGGAACGTGGCTTCCCCAGGGTCACCCAGTGAGTTTCTTGGCTGAGTAGAGATTTGAATCCTGGTCTCTTAGGAGTCGTAGTCCAACACTCAAACCACTACACAACACTGGCTCTCTTACACATGTGTAAGTTCCCCAAAGAAAGCAGTGGATTTTTGTCTGATGCAGAAGACCTGCATTCAGTTCAAGGCTGTGGAAGTGAAACAGCACATGCAGTACATTATGCATTGCATGTTGATGTATATTGTGTGCAGATGAAGGGTGCAGCAATGGTGAGGGCAGCAAAATGAGATTTTTGCCCATCACAAATAAGAATTCTACCCTTTTGCCTGAGGTTTTCCTTCATACCCCAAATTTCTTGTATTGAAGTAACCTAAAACTTCAGTCAAGGATTTAGAAACAGACTTGTAATGTATAATCGTGTCAAGGAGGTTTTTATACAGGGTGTGTGCTATAGTTTGCTTTAAGTGTTGTTTGTTTTTTAAAAAAATTATACTGTTTTTTAGCTTGTTGATTTTAATTGTCTTTTAAGTTTTTACTGTAAAAGTTTTAAATGGTTTTATTTGTGAGTGGCCATGGGTCCCTTTCTGGGAGAAAAATGCCACAGAAATGAAATAAAAATAAATAAATAAATAAATAAATAAATGCAATTTAAGCATCCAAAGTAAAGGGGCAGACAAAATTATCAGGGGAATGGGAATACAGCAAATAGTCAGCCCTTCGCATTTGCAATTTTGACTTTTGCAGATTTGATTATTTATATTTACGGAATTGATTAATGTATTCTCCCTTGGAATCTCTAGGTCCTCCAGCATGACTCATATGATCAGCGTCTGCTAGAATTTGCATCAGAGGACCTAGAGATTCCTAGAGAGAACACTTCTCTAAAGATGTGTTGGTCCTTCAGTGCAATTCTGTGATCGATAGCCAGAAGATGGTCACCACAGACATGTGCTGGAGGACTAAGAGATTCCTACAGAGGTGTTTTATGAGGTAAAAAATATATATAGTGTTTTTTTAATTTGTGGTTTTTCCACTTTCACTGGGGTCTTGCATTCCTAATCCCAGCAAACGTGGAGGGTCCACTGTATAAGCATTCTAGGTGTGATTAATTTTTAGTGTTTCACTGTCTGAAATGCTAGAAATTTAGGGGCTGAATTTCATTTTGGGACAGAATTCTTTGTGGGGGCAATGTCCACACACACACACACACACACACTCACACACCTATAGCTGCACCTCTGGCACAGATGCTCATAGTACATTAGATTATGCATTCAGATGTATATATGCTGCTTTATTGATTCAATTGCACAACACTGCCATTCAACACAAATGCTGCATAACAGAACCAAAGTGTAACTTCAGAGTTATACAATACGGTGCAACCCCAATGTAGAATCTCAGCCAACGGTTCACAACCCAATTCGAAACAAGGACAGGAAGAAAATATAATTGGGAACTGGAGAAAATCAGCAGTAGTATCTTTATTTATAGTCAGTAGACCATTAAACATCGTGTGAAGACACACATTTTACTTTTTAAAAGCATATGATACATATTAATATATTTGAAACAGATTTAGCCTTTATTTTATATACATGTGTGTGTGTGTGTTCAGCAAATTAGAATCAAGAGATTCTTACATCACTACATAGAAGACTACCAATTTATTATTATTATTATTAAACTTTATTTCTAAAGCGCTGTAATTATACACAACGCTGTACAAAGTCAGTAAAATTAAGGAATATATAAAAGCCTGCCCGAGACGTACACTCTAAAAGTAATAACAATTGGATAGAGGAATAGATAAAATTACAATATAGGAAAGAAAAAACAAGTTAAAAAACATCAGATATAAAAGCAAATCACATCAAACATTATCAGACAGCCAGATGACAACCACAAATTCCCTGAGAATGCTTCCCTAAAAAATATGGTTTTCAGCTCAGCCTTAAAGCTGGTTAGGGAAGTGATGAGCCATGCATGCAGAGGAAGAAGGTTCCAGGAATGAAGGGCAGCAAGAGAGAAGGGACGGATCCAGGATGGGGCAGAGAAGATCCTGGGTTGAGAGAGGAGACTTTGGCTACCAGAGCGGAGAGTGCGGGTAGGGATGTAGGGAGAGAGAAGATCAGTTAAATAAAGAGGGGCCAGCCCATGCGGGGCTTTAAAGGTGAGTAAAAAAAGTTTGTACCTGATGCGGAAAGGAAGAGGGAGCCAGTGAAGGGAAGACAACAGAGGGGAGACATGATCATAACGGCGAGCAAGTGAAATAATGCGTGCAGCTGAATGTTGAACAGAAATTAATGGGTGGAAGTGAGAGAGAGGAAGCCCTGCCAGGAGGAGGTTACAGTAGTCTAGTCGTGAGACCACTAGGGCATGGACCACTGTTTTTGTGGTAGAAGCTGAGAGATATGGATGGATTTTGGCAACATTATAAAGAAAAAATCTACAGACCTTGGCTGTAGTCTGGATCTGGGGGGCTAATTGACAAGAGGAGTCAAAGATGAAACCAAGACCTGGGCTTCCTGGACCGGCTGGATAGAGATGTTATTGACAGAAATAGAAAAGGAGTAGTGAAGGGTGGCTTAGGTGGGAAAACAAGTGCTTGTCTTGGACATATTGAGCTTCCAGACTGCCGATGGTGCATCCCGTGGAAGACAGCTGTTAAACAGGATGCACTTGCTGTTCTAGCTCTGTGAAAGATTAGGGGTGGAAGGTACAGCTGGGTATCATCGGCGTAAATGGTAGGAGAAACCGAAGAGCTAATAAGTTTGCCAAGGAAAGTGTGTATAAGAGAACAAAGGACCAAAGCAGAGCCCTAAGAACTCCAGCAGATAGGGGACACAGGACGAGGTCTGACCACCCGAGACCACTGTAAAAAATCTATCTGACAGGTAGATGTGAACCAGTCGAGAACAAGGCCTGAGAAACCAAGGTCAGAGAGTACGTCTGTTAGAGACAGTGGTCCACAGTGTTGAAGGCCGCAGACAGATCGAGAAGGACAAGGATAGAGGCCATTCGCTGGCCCGCAAAAGATCATTTGAGATCTTAGTGAGGGCCGTCTCTGTGGAGTGCCGTGGGCGAAAACCAGACTGGAAGGGATCCAGAATGGAGTTGGTTTCAAGAACTCAAGACAGCGTGAATAGACAACTCGTTCCAACACCTTAGAAAGAAAAGGAAGAAGAGAGATTGGACGATAGCTAGCCAAGGAAGAAGGGTCGAGAGAGGTTTTTTTCAAGAATAGGGGAAACTAAGGCATGTTTGAAGACCGAGGGGAAGGAACCCGAAGAGAAAGAGAGATTAAAGATATAGAGGAGGGAGGGTAACAGAGAAGTGGCTATAGAGATTAGACATGTAGTCCTATTAGTCTGTTCCAGCACAACCATGAAGAGTCTGGCCACAACTTTAAACAGACTTATTACAGCCTGAGCTGTCAAGAACGACAATCCTCTTCCCCAGATATGTGGAGCATAATCTTTGAGGTTTGGGTATAAAAATGCACAATGGAGTTGGTTGTGGGGTGAGATGAGAGCAAAACTGGATGCAGAAATTAAACATGACTGGATGTTCTGAACAAACACAGGGAAGCATTGTTAGTTCAATACATTGTGTACAGCGGTTGTGGTTTATGTGCTATGAATAAGACCAAAGTATCTTGTAGTTTGCCTATAATAAGAAGATCACTGTAAAACTGAACATAAGTAGGATGTTGCTCTTTTACAGAATCAAGAAATGTTTTTTTCCAAAAAAAAAATTACACTGCTTCTCAAGCACAATTGTGATTGCTTTACACACACACACACACACACACGACTGTTCATATAGGACCAGCACAATCATTAGCCAGAGTGAAGTGCTTGGCACAGGAGGCAGGTACTAGAAGAAAGCAGCAAGGAGGTGGAGAGCAGTATCTTGAGTGTTTCATGGATGATCACGGTGCCTGGTGAAAATTGTCACTGCTCAGGGGCCTATTCACACTACAGAATTATAGCACTGTTATTCCATTTTAACTATCAGGAGTCAATCCTATGGAATCCTGAAACCGGCAGTTTAGGGAGAGGCATGTAAAATTATGAACCAGAGGGCTCCAGTGCCTCACAAACTACAAACCCCAGGACATATGACAGAACTACAACAATTAAAGTACTCGAGAGCAGTTAACAACAACAACAACAACGAATGCTATAATTCTGTCAGGGCAAGACTATCTTTGGCCCTGAGTGTGAATTGTTCCCAGACTGGCTCTCATAATAGGCCCCAAACTTTGGATAACTCATTTCAAATTCAGAGTACAACCCAGATTGTATTCACCATAGGACTCACCAGCCACCATTGTGCAGAGAGAAAAATTTCTGCCTGTAGGTAACATGAGATGGACAGATGATACTGAGAGGGAGAGAGAAAATCTACCCTTTTGCTGGCAGGTGTTGAATGGTTTAGAATGTCTGTCTCCAGTTGTTTCTGAACAGTTAGTTTCAGAAATTCTGGCGGAAGGGATAAAATGCGGCTCAAATAATGAGGAGGAAACAGCTCCCTGGATAGATGTTTCCATTGTTCCAAAGGCCAAAATAAACAGTCTAGCAATACATTGGGGATGCAAGCATGCCTCTCAGTCCAAGACTCCTTCCTTTAACTGTTCACTCAGGGTGCTGCTAGTAAAGCCATATAAGCTTCTGAATGAGGTCCTAAACAGGATGTCTGGAGGCTCCCCAGGAGATAAAACTGTGTGGAAAGCTGACAGGAGGGGTGATTTGCAGATGTGAGTTTCTGGCAGAGGGGCTTAGGAGCATCTCACTTGCCAACTGGTGGGGAGGGAATGGGAAAGGGGAGGGGGCCTGTTTGTGTATCTTTATCCAAGGATTAACATGTAGAAACAGCAGCTGACGTTCTTCAAGACTTTGTGATAAACATTATCACCTGCTAATTGCTGGCAGGCCAAGCTAATGGTTAAATCCTGTTTCCTTCTTCCCATGTGTGCGTCTGTATCTCAAGTTGTCTGTGGAATTATGGCAACCCTAACCCCATGCATTTTACGGGGATTTCTTAGGCAAGGAATCTTCAGAGGTGATTTTGCCACTTCCTTCCTCTGAAATGTAGCCTACATATTATTCACTGGTGATCCCCCATCCAAGAACTAACCAGGGCTGACTGGTTAGATTCCAAGAACAGACAGGATCTGACACCTCAGAGAGTGGTGGAGTCTCCCTCCTTGGAGGTCTTTAAACAGAGGCTGGATGGCCATTTGTCAGGGATGCTTTGATTGAGAGTTCCTGCATGGCAGGGGGTTGGACTGGGTGGCCCTTGTGGTCTCTTCCAACTCTATGATTCTATTTAGATATATCTAAGCAAGCAACATCAGAATCTGGTCAAGATGGCAAAAGTTACAAATGAAGCTCAGCCTACAAGAAAGCCTGCAGCAGTTTGCTTTTCCATAGGCCGACTGGGATGGGCAAGATTCTCTCCCTCACCTTCTCTCTTCTCCTCTCCCCACTGCTGAGCTAACCGGGCACAAACTACTTCTTGCACTTGGAACTCAGTTTGCAGCAACTGAAGCAAGCTGAGGACTAAGGGGGAAAGTAAGGAGGCTAGAGAAAGTGGGACATTTTAAAAGCAGCAGGAAAAGTGGATAACAGAGGATTAATCAAGTCTGCCCCTGCCAAATTGGGACAGATGGAGGGTATGCCTTCCCCATCTGAGCGAAGAGCATGTTCCCGCCAAATGTTGAGGGAGTCTTCTCCCGATTTATTTCACATGCTCCACATCTAGTCCATCACAAGGCATAGTTTCTGTTCAGGTTAGGGTTCTCCCATCTAAGTCCTCCATCCTTAATAACAGACTGGCACGCAGAACTAAGCAATGAGTTTTCTCTTCACTATGGGTAGGAGAACTATGGGCCAAAACAGAATGAAGAAATAAACCATCTTCAGACCACTTTAACTACCCTGGCTCAGTGGTAGGGAATTTGGGGAATGGTAGTTTGTTGTGGTACCAGAGCAATCTAACAGAGAAGGCTCAATACCTCAAAAAACGACAGTTCCCAAAATTCCCTAGCATTGAGCCAGGGCAGTTAAAGTGGTTTCAAGATGGATTATTTCTGCACTCTGTTTTGGCCCTATATCTTCTATCTCCTAAGCACTCAAGCCAGTCACTTAAGTCTGCTGCCCCATGTTCCCTGCCCATTGTTCTCTGAGAAGCAGGGCGTGCATTCTAATTTCCAGTGTAATTTTGTGGCTGGCACATTGAAACAGGACTGAAGGGGGGAGGGGGGAAGAGTTCAAGTCATTGCTCAGCCATGAAGCTGGCTTGGTGATTTTTGACCAGCCATTTAGCTTTCCTTACAAGTTGCTGCAAGGGGAAAGAAGCATGAATGCTTCCAGGAACTCCTTGAAGGAATACTTCTGATATAAATGTAACATTTACAATAAATAGTTATTGAACCCTCTGGCTGGGGATGATGGGAGTTAAAGTCCAGCACATTTTCAGGGCACCATCTTGGGGAAGCACTCCTTAAATATCTCATATTAATCCAGTGATCATTCACTGTACCCCTGCATAGCCTCTTATTAAATAACCAAACTTTTGCAGTTGTCATCACTCACTCCTTTCAATTGTTAAGGGCATGATTCTACTGGATCTTGCTTAATTAATATCCCAGAATCAAAAGAATTCTCCTCGCCCTTTCTAAATAAAAAAAAATGTAATAAAATGTCACTTGGGATTCAATATAGATTATCTTTAATTCTGTCCTCTACCCTGTCTTAAAATTCTATACAAGCTCTTTAATTAAAGATGTCTGTGAAGCAAGAACATAGAGGGGCTATATTGCACGTACTCAAATTAATTTGTAGTTATGGGGAATTTAATAAAGGTAGCTGACAGGGTAATTGTTAAATAATATGCGTGCATCATCACAGCTCACATACAAAGAGTGCTTAATTGTTTTTTGGCATCCAAGGAAAGGAGGGGAAAGTGCTGAGCTAACAGACAACATGTAATCCATCTGTGTTTGTTTTGGTGCATCCTAGGTTTGTGGGAGATGCTGGCAGTCTCCCACAAAAGAGACGTTGCCTGGGGGTACAATGACCTTTGCTCAGCTGGTGGAGTAATAACTCACAGAGACTAATAGTGCGTAAAGCAAGAAGGTGGCTTGTCTTTAGATTATGACCTGGGTCATTTTTAAGTATGTGAGAAAATGTGTTCAGATAAAGGCAACAAAACTGTTAACATCTTTAATTATGCCTAAATGGGGATTGCGAGGAAGCATATACAGTACAACAAGCATACAACTGAGTTCACATTATTAGTAGGGGGAAAGCCTTATCAGCTCCCAGGCAGGGAATGGCATGGCCAATAACATCCTTGGTGGGGTTTTCTTGGCATATGCATTCAGGATGTTTGTCCATCCATTCAGCTCTTTTGAGGAATCTGTGGGATCTTAATCCCAAGGAACAATAGCGGCTTCATTCAGGTCTCCTTTATCACACGGTGCTTAAATCACTTCCTTGCCAGAAGGACACCGGGTTTTTTTGTGTTCTGGGTTATTTGGAACGAGCTTCTGATAGAGCCGGCTGTTGCCTAAGAAAGAGTATATCAAACTATTTCCAGTTAGGGCTTCAGGTGCAGATTATGGGTACACTCTAGGCATTCCACTTTTTAAAATTATATATATATATATATATATCAGTTTAAGAATATAAAGGGCCAACTAAGGAGATGCGCAGCCTAGCAACAGCAGTGGAAGCATTGGTAAAAGGGAGTGGTGGAAACCATGATTAGAGCACCACTGGACACTGCTCCATGTCCTCCTCAGAGACAATAATCACATTGGGAGGGGATAGTTCTGGCTGAAAGTTGAGGTTTGGAAACTAAGGGAGGACAGGCACTTTTGTCCCACTTGACAGAGTTCAACAGTACCTCTTCCGGCTCTGAGACCTATTAAGGTTTAACAGTGCAGGAGCACTGGAGAAATGATGCAGTTTGAAAAGGCTTTAATTGCCATGGGTCCATCCTATGGGATCCTGGGATCTGTAGTTTGTTGTGGCCTCAGAACTCTCTCTCTCTCTCTCTCTGTGTGTGTGTGTGTGTGTGTGTGTGTGTTTTGGCTTATTTATTTATTTATTTATTTAGGGCTTTGATGTAGTCTTCAGTAACTGCTGAACAGCAGGATTTCTTGTACCAGTGCTTTGTGGAGAGCATGGAAGACTGTTAGTACTGCATTCAGTATAAAATATGCAGTATTGTTCATGGGATTTTTTTTTTAAAAAAAGTATATATAAATCCATAAACTGTTTAAACTTTTGTAACTGTGTTCAAAATATTCCTTTTATAAGGAATCCCCATAGAATTTAAGAGACTAGTACACTAGCAAGTGATCCCAGGCACCCATTATCCTTGAAAACTCAACAGCAAAAAACAAAAACAAAACAAACTGTTCACTCATGTCTTAAGTGTGACAAGGGCCCAGAACAGACGGGCTCTGTATGATGCCCTCGTCGTGTGCTAGGATTGCCTCAGGGCAGAGCGCCCACATGCCCTGCAACCCTAGCACATGGCTAGGGTGTCATTGTTGCGCAGCGCTGTATAGAAGGCGTGTGCAGCAATGATATCGCTGTTGGGCTGCATCTAAATGGCGCAGTGCAGCAGCGACGTGTTCACGGCGGCAGAGGCTGCTTGCATTGGCACAAAAAGGAACTGCTTTCTAGCACTCCTATTTTTGCTGTGCAGCAGCGCCGCACAATTTGATTGCTGCAGCACTGCTGCGCAGCAACAAATGGCGGTCCCAGCCCGCCCTTTCAGGTCCATCTGTACTGAGCCAAGGAAATGCTTTTAGAGATGAACACCATGAATCTATATATATTCATCCTTCAACATTTGCGGCTTTGAGTTTTGCGGATTTGATTATTCATGGATTTTATTAATATATTCTCTCTAGGAATATCTAGGTCTTTTAGCGCAACTCTGTGGTCGACTTTAACCAAAAGATGCACAGAAAGACCTTGAGATTTCTACAGAGAACACTCCACTAGGCATTTGTAGCTTCTCTAGTACAATTCTGTGGTCAGTGTCTGGCAGATGTTGACCACAGAGGACCTAGAGATTCCTGGAGAGGTGTTCTCTCAGGTAAAAACATAGTGTTTTTGTTATTTACAGTTTTTCCACATTCATGGGGTCCTGTGCCCATAATCCCAGCATAGGTGGAGCAATGAATGTATTCAGCCAGGAAGCCATCAGAACTAATCCAGTCATTGGGCAGAGTGAGGTGGCTATTTCAGACAGAGCAAACGTCAGAGGACAGGGAGTGGTACTGAAGTGCAGTTGGGGTTAAATGACTATCTTTTCCCTCCAAAGCTAGCCTGATGCCTTCAGATGTGGTGGGGGGTGACCTCTATATATATTATATTTGTAATAAGAGAGAATTTGGTACAATTCGGTATATATAGTGGCATCCGCTGAGGATTAGTTATAGAATACTCTGTGGACACTAAAATCTGTTGATGCTCAAGCTCCATTATGTACGATAGGTAGTAAAACAGTGCCCCTTATATAAAATTGCTTTTGGGAATATTTTTTACAAAAATGCAAGCCATGGATGGTTGGATCAGTGGAGGAAAAAACTATGGATACAGAGGGCTGACTGTACTTTAAAGTTCTTGAGCACTTGGCCAACCCAGAAAAGTGGTCCCTAAACCCACTAGAGATGCCCACCCCATTCTAAACATATTTCTCTTCCTTCCAATGGGAATAGTACCAACAGGCACAGAGAAAGAAGGCAAGGGAAGGAAACCATTCCTCTCAAAGGACCTCAACAGACCAGCATAAAGAGCTGGTGTGGGTGCAGAATGAGGGCGTGGCAACAGCACACTGGCCACCCCAACTCCGCCCCATGCCAGCATGACAGTGTGTGCCCTACCTCATGGCGGGTGGCGTCATGTTGCATCTTTGGTACAGCGTTTACATTCACTGTGCCAAAGAGCCATGGAACAGCTGCTGCAGAAGCACCTGCTGCACCCTTTCTGTTGGGCAAAAAGTAGTCACTTTTTGTGGCTTCTTTTTGCAACATGCAACTGCTGGGTTGGGGGTGTGGTGTGCAGTTGCTGCATCCCTAGCCCAGAACTTCTAGGGATGACGCAGAGGGTGGCCTTAGGGGGTGGCTTGTTCAGCCCTTTACTCTCCAGTGCAGAACATGCTGAATCACAAAGCTGTGCCAATGAGGCCTTCAGAGATGTCATTAAATTGCTCTGCACTCAAGACAAGTACAATTCCTGTGGTCCTCCAGGATTTTAATAGTTCAGCTCATTAGTGATTGGTGAGTCAGGGCAATGGAGTGAGAAGTTGGGGGGACAACCTCCTCTTCTTGCCCATGAGCCATCACATCTGCTCCCACAGGTTCCACTTCTTGTAAGATAAATAGTGGAATTCAAAAACGTGCTTTAGAGGTTAATAGATGTAAAACCTCTGGAAATTTTGAAGCTATGGTGGGGAATGGTTTTAGGGGGGAAATATTGACTTGGGAGGGAATGAAAAATGCAGTATTAGCAGTCTTTCCTGACTGAAAATCATTTTTTTTACTATATGAACATAAAACACATTGACTGCTATCCTGTTGGGAAGTTACATCATTGTAAACTGACTTGCAATCTCATAAAATTGAATAGCAGCATTGGACAACATCCATATTATCAGGAAAGGAACAGAGATGTAGGTAGACCATCAGAACCACTGCAGGAAAGAAGCCAGTAGTGCAGCCATTGCATAATACATCCTGACACACAATGTGTCCTGATGCACAGTGTGGTCCTGCTGAACAATAGGAGTTCTCATTGCACAATGGGACATCTTGTACAGTGCCTCATTGTGCATTGTTGCAATTCACTAACATATTTATATATCAGGTGTGTGTGTGGGGGGGAGGGGTATTATTATTGTTATTGTTACTATATCCTGCTGTTTTCCTAACCGTCTCATTACTACCTTAGAGGCCTTTTAGAAGGCACTCAAAACGGATCTCTTCCGGCGAGCTTATCCACTGAATTCCATATAAAAAACGTTATGACGACTGCTCTTCCTTGACTCTGTTGGTTAATGGATGAATTGTAATTTTTAGGGAACTAATAGGAATTCTTGGTAAATTCAGTGTTAGTATTTTATTGTTGTACTGATTGTAAATTGTACTAAGTGTCTTTTAAGGTTGTAATCCCACCTCAATCCGTGGGAGAGGCGGGAGGTATAAATAAACAATATTATTATTATTATTAACTTGGGACACAAGACAGCTTACAAAGTTAAAATGGATGCAGCTAAAAATTTGCATGAGAGAAAAGTTAAAATATTTTTGAACTATCAATAAAAGTAAATACAGTTGAAAATAGGCCATGACCCTCATAGATCTCCCAAAACAAAAGTGTATTCACTTGCCTATGGAAAGATAGCTAAGAGAGTGCCAATCTAACCTCTCTACAGCTAAAATAATGCAGTTTGATACCACTATCATGGCTCCATACTGTAGAATCCTGGGATTTGTAGTTTGTTGTGGCACCGGAGCTCTCTAATAGAGAAGGCTGAATATCTCACAAAATTACAAATCCCAGAATTCCATAGCATGGATGCATGGGAGTTAAAGCTGTGTCAGATGCAGCATAGAAAGGGAGTACCAAAGGCTGGGAGAAGCTGCCAAGAAGATCTCCTCCAACCTTCCCATCAGATTTCCTGGTGAGGGTGGTGTAGGGTTGCCATAAGTCAGGAGCTCCAAACCGGGTAAATGTAGGACAAATGTAGGACAGATGTAGGACAAGATTTACAAAGGTAGGACACATTTTTAAAAAAATGGAGGACACGCCAAAAAAATAATGATTTTTAAAAAAATGTTAATACAAATGCATGTTTCTTAGACATGGTCAAAATGGAGGACACCTTGTTATTTAATAACAAAAATAAAATAAAATAAAATAACCAAGGCTGGGTTGAATATATTTTAAAATAAAATAAAATAAAATAAAAAAACAAGGCTGGGTTGTATATATTTAAAAAAAAAACCTTTCCCTTCCCCCTGGCCCAGAGGCCTATCCTCCTCCTTTGCCTCCTCCTCCTTTGCCTCCGCCTCCTCCTCCAAGGCTCCTGACACTGGCCAATGGCAGACTGGGGCTGGAAACTAGGCCAGCCCCTGCTCCTCTGCCACTGTCCAGAAGGCTTAGGAGACGAGCGCTCCCCCTTAAGCCCCGTGCGCAAGCGCGCAAAAGGAGCAAGCGCACGCTGCTGCCAGCCGTGGCCCAGGCAAGCGCCACGGGCTGTGCAGCAGCTGCACGTGGGGGACGTGGAGGAGGAGCGGTGGAGGCAGAGGGCGGCGCGGCATGGCCATGGAGGAGGAGGAGGAGGAGGAGGCGAGTGGCCGGCCAGCCGCGTTAGCGGGCGTGGTAATGGCCGCATGAGCGTGCCTGGCCCGGAGACTGGGCCCAGGACAAAGGCCGGAATTGGGGCGAACTGGGCTGGGGCAGGCAGGGGCCCCCCAAAAGCGGGTTTGTCCCGGGGGCCGCCAGGATATGGCATGCCTAGGGTGATGGGACTCTCTAGAAGGGCCTCCTCCAAAGTTCTCAAGACATGGGCAGGCTCATATAAGAAAAAGAAATCCTTCAGCTAACCTGGATCCAAGCCATATAAGGCTTTATAGGTCATAACCCTCAATGGCTTGGGTCCAGAGTACTTGAAAGACTTAAGGGCCATTCACACTAGCATTTTTGTGACGAGTAAATCTGGGGAAATTCAATGATGCAACACCGAATCAAAGTTCCCACTATGTTTACCCCAATCAAATCTCTCCATGGCAATTTAACCCTGATGATATTCACATTACCATTTGTGTCGATTTAAAATGGAGCCGCCATTTCAATCATCCTTGGGGTTTTTAAAACTGTCAATCAAATTATGTGCATTTACTGTTGGCCAAACTCACCCACCTCCATCTGCCTCAGAGGATGGCAATGGCAATCCCCTCAGAACAACCCTTAGCAAGAAACCCTGGGATAGGTTAACCTTGGGGGAGTCACCTTTCTCAGTCATATAATAATATCAACTCTCAGCAATATAATATGCGTGCATGAGCTTTAGTTTAGGAGCAGAGTCTGTTGTGGTTTTATTTCTTGGGAAAGAGGAAGAAACCACCCCTGACCCACAACCCCACTGATAGGTTTATTTTTTTCCAAAACCTTAAGTAAATCATGCAACCTTTGCCATACTGATGACGTGACTATTTAAAGGTGCTGTCTACTGTGCCCATTCAATAGCAGATATGAGCTTAAGCTGTCTAATTTTATTTTATTTTTATTTTTTTAAAAAACACCATCTAATGATGTTCCCAGGGAAAACCCATCCCTGGATTTGGTGAGCTCTGGGAATCAGACATCGGTGCAGATAAGGGGACTAAAATCACTGGCAGAAGGGGGGTGGGGGGGGGGAGGTGTTGTGTGCTTTAAATAGACCACTTTCCAAAACATGGGAAGTTTGAATTCACTGCATTTCTGGGGCTGCTTTTTTCACTTCCACAACCAAGAGCTGAGAGGGAAAACAATGGCACTTGGATGGCAGGGAGAGAGCAAAGGGGTGGGCATGATCTGCCCTCTGTACATTAAACCCTCCCTCCTGGATGTCCCGAATGAGATTGGGAGCAAGTTCCCATTGGCAGCACCCTGATAAAGCCTGGTGTTTTGGAAACAAAATGGGGAAAAACCCGATCTTGGAAAAACTGGGTTAAGGGGGATTTGTGCCAGCTCCCCTTGATTTCAGGTCAGGAAAAACCAGCCTAAGTGTGAATGACCCCCTTTTAAAACCAGTTTGCAAACTGCTTTATAAAGTAGTGTGAATGGCCCTTGTATCTCCTTATATAAACCAGGGCATGCATTGAGATTGGCAGGAGAGGGCTTTCTTGCAGTCCCACAACCCTCACAGGCACAGTTGGAAAGGACTTGGAAGAAAGCCTTCTCCATAACTGCTCCCAGGCTGTGGAACTCCCTTCCATGGGAGGTCCAATTGCCTCCTTCCCTCTTGTCTTTCCACTGGCAGGTAAAGACATTTTTAGTTAGGCAGGCTTTTGGATTTTTAACTTTGGAGTTGTGTGAAGTTATGTGCTCTGTGTTTCTATGTGTGTCAGTCTTTTCCTGAAACTCTGTTTTAGATATGTTTTAAGTGTTTTTAATATTTTAGCTGTTTTAATCATGTTTTTAATAATATTCATGTTTAATTGCTTTTTAACTTTTGTAAATTAATGTTTAAGTTGGTTCTTTTTAAAATTATTTTAAACTGCTTTGGATCCCATTTTAGGGGAAAAGTAGCATATACGTGCAAGAAAGAAATAAAACATTTTGAATTCTGTCTGAAATGGCCTGGCAACCAGTGGAGTTGTTCCAACAAGACAGTTGTGTGCTCCCTGTAGACAGTCCCAGTTAGCAATCTGAACAGTTTGTCTTAATGATTTTAATCATTATTCTAAAAGAAAATATCTCATAATGCATTTTTATCCTCTCCCCCCCCCCCCCCCAAAATATGGTTTGGGGGGAAAATGGGGAAGACAAATCCCCCCCCCCCCAATTCTTTTTCCAGGTTTCCATATCTCTGCTTAAGAATATGGTTTGGAAGAGATTCTGAAGATAGGAAGAGCTGGCTCCTAAATTGGGGGTGGGGCATTTTTCCAAGTCTTAACATGGGTTCTAGGTTACAGGGTGTAGGTTCTATTAAAGTTATGCAATCAGCCTGGAAGACAAATGAGCCACGTTAGAGTATGATAGATGTGATGTATATGCTGAAATAGACCAAAGGGTCCAGAGCTTGGAAAAGGTATCTTTTAGAACTCCAATAGGCAGAATCTCCTAGACAAGCTCTGGTCTCATACAGTCCCCAGTTCCTTGCTAGAGGTTTCCAGGGCTTCTGCAAACTGGACAGTGAAATCAGTGTCTGTCCTCCACTGTCTATTTTCCAGCAAATTGTGCTTAGCGGTGCTGTTTAGCTATCATGACCAGTACCAATGGGCAGACCTGCACTTCACAAGTTTATCTTATCCTCTTTTTAAAATCATCTATATGCCTAAATACCTTGTAGGCACCCCATCTGATCTTGGAAGCTATGCAGGGTCACCCCTGGTTAGTACTTGGAGGGAGACGGCCAATGAATATCACATGCTGTAGGCTATATTTCAGAAGAAGGAATGGGCGAAACCACCTCTGAGTATTCCTTGTCTAAGAAAAACCTATAAAATTCATGGGGTCACCATTAGCTAACAAGCAATCCAAAGGTACATGCACACACACACACACACAAACACACGTCAGTACTGGTTCTCATGGCTTTCCGCAGTGAATTCTGTGAATCAACCTCCTGCCCAAATTGGCATGATGCAGACGTTGTAACTAAATATGACTCCCATCATTTCAACATGGGCTGAGGCAAGTGGGGATTGTAGTCTAAAACATCTGGAGGGCACAGACTTGATGCAGTGGGTGAAAATACTCCTTTGTTCGCTAGGATGTAACTTACTTTTGTTCCCCCATTTCCATTTGTATTCTTTCTATCCTAGAATAATTTGTCTTTTCTTTGAATCCATTTTGACATATTTACAAATGTATATCTGAGAAGTACAAATTGCTCTCCAAATGAAAATTAATCTACTGGGGCTCTTAATCATGTAGACGCCAGATACATACAGTTAATCATACAGATTAAATAATTAGGTACAGGTACTGAATGAGTAATTGAAAAATGTTTACCTGATTATGGATATTTCTGCAATTTAGCATTTCAAAGGCTAAGTGAATTTTGACCCCAGAGATGAGTGCTCTTGAAGAATCAATGTGGTCCATATGCTTGATGAATAGCTTGTCATAAACCTGCCCGGATTTAAGTTTCCCAAAAGAGAACCAGATCATAGAATTATGCAGTTTAGCAGCACATTTCCTGAAAGAGAAAGGAACAAATAAGAAAGAACCTCACCAAAAAAAAGTAAAGAAAAGCATGAAAGAGTTACAGAACACAAAACATATACTGATGGCGCAGTGGCTAAATGCCAGTACTATAGCCACTCACTCACAAACCACAAGGTTGTGAATTCAATCCCACCCAAGAGGCTCAGGTTCAACTCAGCCTTGCATCCTTCTGAAGTCGCTAAAATGAGTACAGTACTTGGGTTGTTGGGGCAATTAGTTTATAGCTGTAAATTGCTTATAGACTGCTTAGCGTGGTATGAAGTGGTATATAAATAAAGCTGCTATTGTTATTGCATTGCTATTGCTACTGAATCAGTCTGGTATTCTGCATTGCAGTTACAGATTTGTAACTGAGAGTTATGGATCCATACCCATACCTTCTCTATATTCAGTAAGGCTACATAGTCACAACCATTGTATTATTGCCATGGTTGTAAATGCCTCACCCACTAACAGACATCAGCCACACTGATAGATGGAGGTCTGTCCTGCTCAAGATCTGTGACAATCAGAAACAAGATCCTGGCACAATTCCTCGTTGTAGCTTCACTCACTGGTGGGACAGGGGTGAAAACATCATCCTGCTGTGCCCCAGTCTCCAGAAAAATAGTAAATCTCCATCTCTTGATGTGACTGCTGTCTAGGAGGGGAGAGATGTTACTTAATTACGCATTTATAACTAAGCAGACAATGTGAAATGCAGACCCTATTTATTGTTTTCTCAAATCCTCTTTACACACATTTTGATTTATAGTCTTTAAGGGGACACAAATAATAACATAGCCGCTTTATAGGAATTACTTTAGATGAGTATATAGATACTAAGGTGAACTGCTGATTCCACTTTCATTATACAGTGGACCCTCCACATTTTCTGGGGTTAGGGGCACAGGGTCCCCATGAAAGTGGTGAAACCACAAATTTAAAAAAAAACCCCACTATTTTTATTTATTTATTTACTTGAGAGACCACCTTTCTAGGAATCTCTAGGCCTTCCAGTGCAACTCTCTGGTCCTAACATCTGGTGGAAGTTGATCATAGAATTGCATGGGAGGACCAACAAAGGCCTACAGAAGTGTTCTCCTTAGGAATCTTGAGATCCTCCTGCGTGTCCTTTGGCAGAGGTTGACCAGAATTCCACTGGAGGATCTAGAGATTCCTAGAGAGAATATATTAGTCAAATCTGTGAATAATCAAACACACAAAAATCAAAACCACAAATGTGGAAGGCCAATTGCATCACCCCTGCTAAAGGCACCTGCTGAGGTGCCTTTAGGGTATTTAGGCCTATTTTGGGTACCTTAAGTCAAAGTCAAGTTGAAGGAACAGCAGTACTTACATAGTTTGGAGGGCCTTAGGCATTAATTACTTCTGTAATTCTATAATAAATTATTTCTTCAAGTCATCTCTCCAAGTATTGTCAGTATATTTGGTTTAGTTGTCAGCTCCATGCATTACAGAAGTGGGGAGAATATATCTGTCTTCATAATATTCTCCTTTTGGTCCATTTGTTTTCTGATGAGAAATTATGGATTCGCCTAAAAAGTGGAATACTGCAAGAATTTGGTCAAATACAGTATTCTAATTTGTATATTCAAATGTTAGTCTTCATTACCTCTTCAGCTGCACTCCTTTCTGTCAACAAGAACTGAGGTGCCTTTTGACTTCCCCTGCCCTTTATAATGCCAGCTGCCAGGAGATGGCATAGTTTCACCTGCCCTGAAATAACACAAGTCAAAAAGGACATGAAGGCACACAACAAAAACAAAAACAACAGAAATGTAGCCCATCTGTCATCTTCCCTACACTCATATTGAACCTGTTATTCTCTGTCTCTTCAAGAGAGATCATCCTGAAACTCAATATGTTTTTGTGAAGATGAAAATAAACCAAAATTTTAAAGCATTCTGAAGCACTCAAGAATAAGAAAGGACCCGAAAAAACAAACAGGGACGTTTAAATTATTTGTCTCAATTTCACTGTTTTCCTTCTAAATTCCACTAACATTTTTGTCTCATCCGTGTTTGTTTCATATTAACCTGTGAGAATTTCTTTTTGCATCCCATAACAGATAGCCTGCAGCCTTCTTTTTCACTTTCTCTCTCCTGCATTCAAATCTGTGTGGATTTTTGTACATTTTTTAAAGCTACTCAGTTTTCTATGCATTTTCCCTATTAACTCAAGCGTGATAGTACACATTTTTCAAACATGTGCGTTTTTAGCTATTCTTAATTTTTAAAAGACATGCCTTGTGTGCATTTTATTTTTGAAACATATTTCAAGCAACTGGAGACAGGTTGTGCTTATTCTCACAAGTCTCACAAAATTGATACTTTTGTGAGAAATATTAACCCACTGGAATCCTCTTCTACTCCTAATGATAAATAATCAAGAAACCCGATTTAAAAAAAAACATGGCCATATTAGTCCAATTTGTAAAACACTGTAGCGATGCACACCCATCCACATCCACATATTTTTATTCAGAAGAATTGTTTATTCCTCTCAGCACATCTGTATTGTAGTACTCACAAAACCTAAGAAAGTTAGCTCACTTGCATTGCCAACACATAGGGGAGGCTGATTAAGATAATTCTGAGATAGCTTCAATAATCATATAACTAATAGCTTTAAATATTTACAATATAGTTGTCAGTAAAACTCATATATTTACACAACCGCCATTAAGATATAAAGCAGCTGTCTGATGGCACATTCAGAAATTCTGCCTTGTGATGAGTTTAAACAACACTAAAAATGTTTCTATTTCCTTTTAAAATCCTTAAAAATAATGCTTTCAGTGAAGTAGCCATGTTAGTCTCTTGCAGCATAAAAAGTAGGGGGGAGAAAGAAGGAATGTAAAATCACCTTTAAGACTGTGTGTGTGTTGCATGCTTTCAAGTAATTTCCGACTTATGGCAACCCTCAGGACAAGTTTTTATTTTAGCATGGGTTCTTGGGGCTATAAACCCACTTCTTCAGATACAGGGTACTTCTTTTTCTTTTTCTTTTTTTGGGAGGAGCAAGGATGTCTTTAAAATATTATTCCTATGCAAAATTCCAATTAAATTACACATTGTTTCCCTCCCCTTCCCCATCTGATTGTTCCCATCCCCACTGAACTCCCCACTTCACATTTACACATCCGCACACTAACACACTAAGGCTGAACTTTCAGACATGTGTGGAAATGTAATATAAAAAACCCTCCAATTCCAAGAACATTCTTCTTTGCATTGCGGCCCATTCATCTTCAGGGAATAGCATTTCATTCAATGTTTTTGTCCTCATCTTTGTTTTCCACTTATTTGAGACCCTTTCAAGAGCTGGGATGATAAATTAGTGTAATTGAGCAGACCATTGTCTGGACCGATTAAGATTTTTAATTACTGCTGATGTAATCCCAGGAAACCCAGTCGATGATTCTTCTACAGCAGTTAATGATCAGTTTGTTAGTGAAGAGCTCAGAGCAAGGGGGGCAGGTTAAACTCTTCTGAAGGGCTTGTTAATCCCAAAACAAGGGCTCAATGCTGCTATTAGCCATGTTTAGCCATTTTAAGAGATCTCTCCGAATGAAGTGCAGTGGTGGGAAATGCCCCAGCGGTAATTGCTTTGCACAGCTTTTGAAAGAAGGCCACCTCAAAGTCAAGATGACATTGCACTTCTGTTACCTTGCGATTTTGCATCACTGTCATGAGTTCTGACGGGACTTTTGTTGTTGCTGTGTACCTTCAAGTCGTTTCCAACCTATGACAAGCCTAAGGAGTTTTCTTGGCAAGATTTGTTCAGAGGAGGTTTGTCAATGCCTTCCCCTGAGCGCGATTTGTCTAAGGTCACCCAGTGAGTTTCATGGACAAGCTGGGAATCAAACTCTGGTCTAGTCCAACACTCACACCACTACGCCACACCTACTCTCCTGACGGAACTTACCTGCAGTTTTTTGGAACACCAGTGCCATCGACAACTCCAATTGCTAACTCTTAATAGTAAATCATTTCTATGGTGAGAAAATACTGCTTGTCCTATTCTCATAATGCAGGGACTGTAAGGCCTAGAGGGCAATTTTTGGCACTTTCTAAGCTTTGGTGCCAGGTTCAATGACCAGTAGTCATGGATCTGGTGACTTCAGTGGGCCCTCCACATTTGCTGAGGATGGGGGTGCAGGGTCCCCATGAAAGTGGGAAAACCATAAATTACAAAACACTGGGTTTTTAACCTGAGAGAACACATCTTTAGGAATCTTTATATCCTAAATCTTCTGAAAGCTGACCATCGAATTGCACTGGAAAACTGACAAATGCTTTAAGAAGTGTTTTCTCTAGGAATCTCTAGGTCCTCCAGCACAACTTGTGATGAATGTTGACCACAGAGTCAATCTGGAGGACCTAGAAATTCCTAAAGAGAACATATTAATCAAATCCGCAAAAGTCAAAGCTGCAAAAGTGGAGGGCTGACAGTACAAGTAGGTTGTGACTCTCTTTTAAATGTGTCTTCTCCCAGAGCAGTGGCTAACAGTATTTACAACCCAAATTGGACCACCGACAAGGGGTGCCCATGGAGCTGCCCAGCTGTACTGTGCCTATATTTGGCAAAAGAATATGACCAGTTTCAGGGTTAGAGATTCTCTGGGAATTTGAGTGGCAAAGATTATAAGGGGGCTCCCCAGGGATCACATATGGCCTACACATAGAGTTGCCGGCTGAAAACTGGGAGGGTTCCGATTCCTTTAATGGTTGTGTAGAAGAGTGACTTTCAGCAGGTATTATTTGTTATCCTTTATATTACAAGCAACTAAATCTCCCAACATGTAAGATCTAAGAACAGGCTGAATTGCATAATGCTATGCCATTACATACAAAAATATCAATATCATGAACAATGATATGAGAAGCAACACCTGATGAAATTCCCTCTTCCATACAACCATTAAAAGTGTGGGAGCTGTCTCCACTTTTGGCCACACAATTCCTATCCGTACCACTGCACATATATTTCAGTCTATAGCTAGTATGGTTGATCACCCATTGGTATGTGCACTATTCCATGGGTGTTCTCCTTTTCACTCCTCCACAACCAATCCATTACTGCATCTATGAGAGTTTTGTTAAAATGGGACAAAATTTATGCATTTTTGGCATGCTCTTGAAATGATACACTTTGCCAGAATTTCATAGCATTTCTGCAGTGTGGTTGCAGTCAGTATTGCAGTAATGGATCTGTAACCTAGCTTTATAGATCTATAACTTGTCTGTATTCAATAAGAGTCTTTTTTTTACTGTTAACGTGTGAAACACTTCTACGCCCCACCCCCCGATACACACACACATTTCTTGCCAGCAAGCAAGGCTGTCAACAGAAGCAGGACTCTTGTCACAAGGTGTCACTATCTCAGCTGTCCATGTGAACAGTGTTGTATTTTGGAAGATTTCGAATTTTCAGATAAAGGAATACTCAACCTGTACTGGAAGTAACTAACACAGAGTCATTAGATTTTCAGTAAGCTGGAAAATATTTAGCCTGATTACATGCAAGTTTTTCCCCATAAGTTAACTGTTTTTATTTTAGGCTCTCTTGCTGAAAATGTTTAGCCTGATTATACCCAAGTTTCCCTCGCCATCAGTAAACTGCTTTTATTTTGGGCTAGTAAGATACAGCATCACCATAAAACATCCACACTTTTATTAGCACATGTGTTCTTTTTTCCCTCCCTGGAGACTACCTTCCTCTAGTAATCTAGCCTGGAAAGAAACCTGCTATTCAAATGACCTTGACATTTTCCATAACATTTCCGTCAATTATGCCTCTTGGATTTCTTTAGATTCTAGCCCCCCTGAGACATTTGGGGGTGGAACCTGTAGCATGTTTTACAATGCACGGAACAATGTTGCTACAAGAAATTACACTGTAAGGAGTTACCAGTATAAATGATCTTTGGATTTGAGCCATGATGAAATCATAAACCTTGCTTGTAATTTCTTTCTCCCTTTGTGCATATCCCTGATATTCCTTTGGTGAAGATCAATGTCTTATGAAGGCACAAATTTCTTAAAATTAAGACACAATTATCTCAGTTAATGACATAAATCCTGTTGTTAGTCTTAACTAGATTACATTCATTGAAACAGTGGGATATATGTGTCAACTCACCATTCAACAATTTGAATGCAAGTGGGACAAACCAACAGGATGCCAGCCATTGTTTTTTGTGGGTATTTTGGGCTATGTGGCCATGTTCTAGAAGAGTTTCTTCCTGATGTTTCGCTAGCATCTGTAGCTGGCCTCTTCAGAGAATGTTAAATGCCATAAAGTTAGCTTCAATTTATGTGACCCTATGAATGAGAGATCACCAACCCACCCTGTCATCATCAGCCCTACTCAGGCAGACTCAGGGCCGTGCCTTTCTTGATTACATCTGTCCATCTGGAATGCAGTCTTCCTCTTTTCCTACTACCTTCAACCTTAACAAGCAGTACAGTGGATCCTTGTTATACGCTGGGGTTTGGTTCCAAGATCTCCCGTGTATAACAAAATCCGTGTATGCTCAAGTCCCATTAAGTATAATGACATAGCAAAATGGTGTCCCTAATAAAAAATGAAAAATCAAGGTAAATTTATACTTTTTTGGAACATTTTCAAACCGTGTATGCTTGAATCCGTGTATAAAAAATCCGTGTATAAGAAGGGCCGACTGTATTGGCTTTTCTAGTGAGTCATATCTTCTCATGATATGGCAAAAGAACAACAGCCTCAGTTTACTCATCTTGGCTTCCAGGGGGAGTTCAAGATTTGCTGATTTGCTGTAGGACCCATTAATTGATTATTTTTGCAGTCCACCGTATCCCTAGATTTTTTTCCAGCACCACATTTCAAGTGAGTTGAGTTTCTTCCTATGAGCTGTCTTCCTTCTGCAACTTTCACAACCATACTATAGAAATGGGAAATACAATGGTATTCAGTGATATATCATTGTATTTCAGGATCTTGTCTAGTTCCCTCACAGCTGCCCTTCCAAGTCCTACTCCTCTGGTTTCTTGACTGCAGTCCCATTGTGATTAATGACTGAGCAAAGGTATAGGAAATTTTCGACTATCTCACTGTCTTCATCGTCCAGTAGTTTAAAGCTTTGTTAATCATGTGTGGCCATTACTTTTGTTTTCTTAATGTACAACTGTAAACCTGCCGTTAACACTTTTTTCTTTGAATTTCTTCAGTAAGTGTTCCAAGTTTTTGTATTTTCTGCCAGTAGTATGGTGTCATCTGCTAGTAGCATGATGTCGTATTTGATGATGATGTTTCTTTCTCCAGTTTTTGTGCCTCCTTCCTATCTTCCCGGCTCCTTCCTCCCAGGATCATCCTGGATCCCAGTCCAATGCTCTGCCAATATGGTGGTCCAGGGAGTATTGGCTTTTGCCTCCAGATCCCTCCAGAACAACTCAACAACAGAAACAAAACTTAATACAAAATGTAGACCTATGACTCTAAGATTATCACTTCTCTTGTGCTTTATGATTTTTAACATCCTTTGCCTGATGAAGATGCAGAAGAGTTTTGAAAGCTTGCATGTTGTATTTTCTGCATTTTGGTTGGTCAATAAAGACATTGCTCTTTTGTGGATTTTAGATCTTGTTGTATTTTGCTACATGAACAACACAGCTACCCATGAATATGTTTCCGTATACTTTGAGTTTAGCCTGTTGGGAGTATAGTTGGGGAAACTACATACTAATCATAGAGATGGGGCCAGCCATATGGATCTTCTTTCCCTTTCTATGGGTTGTGCCAAGTCATAGAAGTAACATATGGAGTAAGGGATTGTGCTTTATACTTATCAAAATGTTCCCAAACTAGGCATTCTGTCCAACTGACCTTTGGGACCCAACATTCAACACACCAATTACATCTTGTGAGTTTCTGTGTGAGAAATGTTGTATGGGATAGAAATATTATATACAGGTCTCCTTCTTTATATGTGCTCTTCTCCGGTTCTTGTACCACATCATACTTCCATTTTGTAAACAATTTATTGATTGATTTGTGCTGAACTCTAATTGCTGTTTCAATTTTACACCTGGCCACTATTTTGAGAATTTGTATGGAAGCATGGGATGTTAAATAGCTAAATAAATAAATGTTGATGCAGAAAATATGGTTAGAAGGAGGCAAGAATATATAAGAGGAGTCATGGGATTTTATATTTAAAAAGTGGCATGAGATGTTGCTCATAATGTAGAATAATTTTTATCTAGTTTGCCAGAATCAAGAGTATCCCCTGTTATCTTTGTTGTTTTACTGAGCAAATAAGAAAAGGCTCCCCCACCCACCCAATGGGGGGACAACACCATGAAAAAAATGTGCTGCATTTGTTCATTTATTTTTAACAACCAAAACCTGATATATTTTAACAACTGGAATTACGAAAGAGAAGATTGTAAAAACATTACTACGTTCCATAAACCTCTGCTTCTTAGTTATACTACAAGCATAAGTATCATCTCATTGTGACAAATAGCTTTCTGTTAAATAGCTCTCAAACAGGTCCATTAAACACACTAGTAATGTACCACACAAAAGCCCATTACCTGTAAGAAGTGCAGCCCAGCCCTATTCATCTTTACCTGAAAGATATTCACCAGAAAGATGACACAGCCCTATGTATCATGTTTTGGGCAAGTTCCTGTTCATTGCAGCTAGAGTTTAAAGTTCCCCTTCCATTATGAGATGTAGCCTCAAGTTGAGGCACCATGGGGAATCCCCACAAACAACTGTGTTGCAGGCTCAAGACGCCATATGGCTGCAGTTTTTCGGCCAAGAAAATGAGGCCACTGAATTGTGCTGGAGTTTCCAGGAGGATTATAACTCTTCCTTTTTCTTGGCTGCAAAACTACAGCTGGATAATCCCTAGGAATGCTGCCAATTGGTCATGAGGGTGCATCGCAGAGCCTTGAGCTGATATTGCACATGAGGTGGGAGTCATTGTACAGGGAGTTACTGGATACCTCCTTCTGCAAAAACCCAAATTCACATATACTGGTGTAACAGGAGGTCACACAGCTTACGTTACCAACAGGATTCCAACCTTTATATTTTAGTTACACTATCTGCGTCCTGGAGAATTCATTACAGCATGATTTATTACACTTAATATGACACCAGCGTCTGATGTCTTAGGAAGCTCTACCACTGAGTTACTAAGGCGGGTTACAGACCGCCATTTCGGACGTCCTCAGGACGTCCCAGATTGAAAAAGGGGCGTCTCTTCTAGATGCCCCTTACCCTGTTACGAATAGAGTCCGTAACAAATGGCTGTGGCTGTTCCACACAGCCGCCATTTTGATGTAACAGACGCTCTGCATCCGCACATCGCACGGCGGAAGTGATGCCGCGAGTGCGCGCTTTGGCACTTGCAGCGTCTCTTCTGGGTTGCCGGAAGGAGCGCGATCTTCATGCTCCTTCTTTGCAGCGCGGAGGAGTCGCGCAGTTTGACTGCTGCGACTCCTCCGCGCTGCAACCGGCAGCGGCCCAAGACCACCCCTTTTGGGCGGTCTGTAACGGGCCTAAGAAAGACCATAGAAAAGCCCTCCAAACAGTAGTAGCTGGGAGCCATTTAACACAAACATAATGATAGATTTCCCTCCATTTTAACATGAATGGATTGAATTAGCATATTAAGTTTATAAACGTTACTTTCCTCTACATGTAGGGATGGGCAATTTGATCAGTTTCTCTCCTGTTCCCTCAGTCAAATGTGCAAATGTTTGCCAGTTTTTAAAATGAACTGAAATACTTGTCCATGCCTAATGGTGAACCTTCCCAGCCCTCCCCTCCATGACTTTCTCCACAAGGGTGTCCTCTGGGACTGGTAAAGAATACAGTTTTGGATATAGGGTAAATATTGGTTTCAGATGTGGTCTGCAGGCTCCAACTCTATTTGTTATCTCAAGAGACTTTATCATTCAGACTGTGATAGGTTATCTCTTCGGAAAGCAGAAGGCCCTCTCTAAATATATGAAATGCACCTCTAAATACTGTTTGCTGATTGTGTACATATAACAGGTCAAAAGGATTGGAGACTCCGTCATAAGTTCCTGTCTTCTTATGAAGGGAGGAATGGCTGAAGGAACTGGACATAGGGAGCCCTATGGAGAAGTTGGCAGCTTACAGACTTATTTAAATAATGATATAAGGAAAAGAAGGGAGGATGTTTCTGCATTAAGAGAAATGTTTAACTTAGGCACCGGAGATAGCAGAAGGATTAATTGTCCCAGCTCCTTGATCCTCAAGTGTAAGAATGGATTGGGAACACATTGCTGTGTACAAAATAGTCCATATATTCGCAAATATGTAGTTATCTGAGATGTTCCTTTAGATTTTTAAAAAGTCATAACATTAGTTGCAACAATATTTGTTTTGGACTGTCATAACACTAGTTGTTCAATGTCCAAACATGATTCTAAGGAAATGGGATCTTCTGAAATTCGAAGAGAAATAAAAGCATTCCTCTGTCAAATCAATTCCAAAATTGATTTTAAAAATACATATAGAAGGAGGATCATGTCCTAGCATACCCCTGTAGTGCAGAGAAAACTTAAGCTATATTTTGTGAGCATTATCTGTAGTTTTGAAATAAATAGTGGTTATCCATGTCAATTATACTCTGGCCTCATTCCCACTTGATTCGGTTTCAATGGATTTGGGTAACTGATCTGAACTGACGAATCAGTTCAGCAGCAGAGAATGGTTCCCATTATATTTATGCTGGGAGAGGCCAGGGACAGAAGACCAGGATGGAAGGAGGCAAGGAAACCGGGGAAAAGGAGAAAGCCGGGACAGAAGGAGGCGAGGAAGCCAGGGAAGTCCGGGATGGAGAGGCTGGGGAAGCCAGGGAAGTCTGGGGCAAATTTGAATCCGCATGATTCCCACTTGGGCTGAATCAATTTCTTTCAAAATAAATCGATTCAGCCCAAAAGAAGCATTAAAAAAACAGCGTCAAAAAGACACAGGTTAAATGGGTCAAAAGCATGCCCCCCCCTTTCTGAATTGCTTCAGTGATTCAAATTAAGTGGGAACCATTCTCTTTTAAACCGGTTCATACCAAATCACAATCCAGTTTAAAAGGTAGTGGGAATGAGGGCTCTGTCTAAAATGGTACTGGAACTCCCCCCCCCCAGACTTTACACCGCTAAACTGAAAGTAAAGACCATGGAGTTCCATGGAATTTACTCCTACATAAAATCCACATATAATGCATAGATGCCATTAAATTGCCTAAAGATTACTATAAAAACAACAACAACAAAACAGACTATACACAAATTTCTTTTTGAATTTTGTGAAAGCTGTGAGAATGAATGCATTTTAAAAGAAACAAGAAAAATTAAACATGATTAAAAATCACTATCTGGTTAAGTAATGGTGTGAAAAAAATTGGAGATTATATATATATATATATGTATGTATGTATGTATGTATGCATGCATGCATGCTAAACTAAGGGCCAGAACAGACCAGCAAGAATGGAGGAATTTGAAGCCTTTCTGTCTGAAAACAGATTGTAGCCATAGCATCCATCTTCTCTTTTTTAGGCCAGAAAAAAATCGGCTTTTGTAGCTCTGCTGTAGCCCGAAACCGGCAAACTATTTTCAATAGGGTTGCCAGCTTGAAAACTGGAGAGGGCTGCTGTACCTTTAATGGTTGTGTAGAAGAGGGAATTTAATCAGGTGTTGCTTGTTTCCTGGTTGCATGACCAGCAACACCTGCTGAAACTGGCTCTGTTATATCCTTTAGTTTTCTGTAGCAGCCAACTTCAATGTGTGCTGTTGTAACCCCTATAAATTATTGCTTTGACCACGTGGGTGAGGAAATCTTCAGTAAGGGACTATACTTCAAAGGTGAGTTCAGAAAGAAAGGGAATGCTAGTGAAGAGATGTAGTTGACAGGGCTAAGGAGCAGGCCCTTTTCACCTTAAATAAGGTAGTGGTACTTTCAGCTATGTGTTTAGGAAGAAACAAAAGGGCAAATTCTTTATAGCATTTTCCATATTGCGTTTGCTTCTATTTTGTATTGTCTTTATTTCTGGCTTCAAGTTTTGCATCCAAATGTTGCAGTACTACTGAGCAGCACATCCAGAAGAATCCTGCAGTCAAGTCTTGCCATGACACCTCATTGGATGCATGTAACTTTGGAGACAGTGCATATGTGTCAAAATTAATATATAAATTGTTGAAATATTGTTAAAATATACCTTGGGACTTAAATTTCATTTGTGTTTGCAATATTTACTTATAGTTGGCCCCATTGAACCTAGCAAGAGGAACACTGCCCCCAAGCCTGAAGAGTCTAATACACCACATTAATAAGAAAGTTTTGCTCTGTGTGAGTAAACTCTGCTCGTCTTTAGCATTGGACAGCAGATTCTTATCTTGTCTTCATCATAACACTTTTAAAAGCCATTCTACCCAAGGCTACCATATTCATTTAGCTTGTGAAGATATTCTCCGTAAATTAATTCTTTGAGCCTTCTTTCCACCCTCTGCAGTGTTGTGTGTTTTCATTTTTGTTCTGTTAAATAGATTATTCCAAAAATCTCTAGTGTGAGTGTGTGTGTGTGTGTGTAAATTCTTTTGTGGGGCATATTCAGAAGGAACTTTAATATGGATTAAAATCAATGGACCTTAACCTTGCCTGCCTGCTAAAAGAGTACAAGCTGATAACGTAGACTGCAAAGTTCAAAGAAACCTTGTCCAAAGACAAAGGCAAGGTTAGAGATTACTTGAGAAAACTAGCACAGGGCAAGGATTACAAAAAGGGAGCACATGCGTTGGAAAAGATGATAGCTCCTTTTAATAAGATTCTTCTTCCTCAGAGGCTGGTATCGAAAATGTAAATTCAGTGGCAAAATACATTGTTAAATGGAAGATCATGATTATTTAAGCATTTTTAAAATGCCCAAAATGCAAACTATAACCCTTAAGCATTTCAGCAGTCAGCAAAGGGTTGTAATAACCTCATGAAACAAACATGAGGTTATCAATGTAGCCTCTACAGTTCTATAAATGTTGCCACCAGAATGGAAATAATAAGAAATATGGAGGCTGGAGGAATCATCCTGGATGCATTTTGGAAAAGTCTTCAGTTGGTCTCTATAAGGTTCAATATGTTTCTGTTTACAGAAGGAAGGAGGCTCAAGTCAAAGAAAACTCATGCTACCAACTCGTCTTTCAGCTAGCTCCAAAGTGTTGCAAGATTAGAATCATAGAATTGGAAGAGACCAAAGCCATCCAGTCCAAACCCCTGCCATGCAGGAAATCTCAATCAAAGCATCCCGACAGATGGCCATCCAGCCTCTGTTTAAACAGCTCAAGGAAGGAGACTCCACTACACTCTGAGGGAGTGTGTTCCACTGTCAAACAGCCCTTACTGCAGGAAGTTCCACCTAATAAATAATATAATAAATAAAAATTTATTATTTCCAGAGATCAAGGCGGTTAACAGCATATTAAAACACAACAATAACATCATCAACAACCATAAAAACCACATAAAATTAACTCATATCATACATCTACATAACATCTAAAAAAATCTCAAGCTAGCGACAATGCTGCTGAGAGGGGAGGGGGGAGTACTTCAGGGTTTAGGGGTAAGCTGCTGGACAGGTATGTCTTTAACCCCTTTTTGAATTGGTCCAGGAGGTGGCCGAGCGGAGCTCGCCGGGAAGTGAGTTCCAGAGCTTGGGGGCCGAGGTAGAAAAGGCCTCTGAGTGGTGGGTATATCTAGCTTCTGGAACCCTTAACAATTGATCTTCCCAGCGGTTTATGTAAATGTTGAAGCATGGGGACAGAATGGCTCCTTGAGGGACACCAGATGTAAGGCCCTCTTATCGGAGCACACGTCCCCCAGCTGCACCATCTGGAACCTACCTGGGGTAGGATGGAACCACTGGAGTGCAGTGCCCCCGATTCCCAACTCCCCGGCGCTCCAGAAGGATACCATGGTCATGGTATCGAAAGCCGCTGAGATGTCCAAAAGCACTAAGCGACCGCTACCCTGTCCATGCCTAGACGAAGATCATCGACCAAGGAGACCATGGCGGTCTCACCCGTAGCCTGCCCGAAAGCCGGTTTTGAAATGGGCTAGATAATCTTCTCTCCAAGATCGATTGAAGCTGGATTGCAACTGCCTTCTCGATCACTTCCCTAAAATGGCAAGTAGCGATACTGGCTGATAATTATTATGGCATCAGGGGTCGAGGGAGGGCTTTTTTAGCAATGGTTTTACAGTGGCCAATTTTAAGCTAGATGGAAATTGCCCAAACTAATGGTTGAGGTGGAATCTCTTTCCCTGCAGTTTGCATCCATTGTTCTGCGTTCTAGTTCTCTGGAGCAGCAGAAAACAAGCTTGCTCCCTCTTCAATATTGATTTTCCAGACTAACATGGCTATGTTTTGTTAACTGCGGTATATCTATATTGCCATACTTCCCTACCTCCTTGAATGCACCCAATAGACATCTGATTTTGGAGATAAGTACCAGAAGGTAGACCACCATGGAAGACCAAGAATCTCCAAGCTGGATTAGGGGGGAATCTAAAGAACCATGTTGCTGGTCAGAGCAGACAAGACTGGGCTAAAAGAACGAAGGCTCTGGCTTTGTATAAGTCAGTTTCCTAAATTCCCAATATGAATTTACATCTGTACCTGATTGTACCTCTTCATCATTTCCAGTTTTGGCTGTGGACTATTCTTTCCATGATTAACATATCCAGAAGAGTGCTGTGTGCCTTCTACAAACATATGGGTGGGTGGAGTGCAGCTTTGCCAGAATACCCCATTTCTGGTGTTTGTGTGTGCAATGCAAAAGTCTGACAGAAAAGAAAGCTCTGTCCTAGAAGAGTTTTACAGTTCAGGTGGATATCGGTCAAGGCTAGTCGCTAAATGCTACCTCGGAGACTGGCCATTGTGCATTGAGATGAATTGTGGGCGTTCCTCTGAATGAAACTTCATTTCAATATCTGTTAGCAGCTGCTACAAACACACCACACACACACACCACACACAACTTCTTTATGTTCATTCAATACAGACAGGATTTCTTGTATCTTAATGGTTGCGTATGAGGAAGCATTTCAACATGGACAAGGCCTCATGTGGTCCCTTTATAATGTCTTTCCCTTGTGTGGCCCATGTAATTTTAAACCTTATGGCCACAGGCTACCCTTTTATCTACACCTGATCTGTTTGCCTCATGTTCTTTCCTTCCTACCAAGATAGCTCCACCTCAGGAAAGGTATAATCCAAAACAAAATGTGCAGAGCTTTCTTCCTCACTCTCATGCTTGTTGTGCAAGTCTGAAAAGCACTTCTCAAGACAAATATTTTTCAGAGCTGCTTGTGCTATGCCAGAACGTAGAGGTGTTTATTATCCCTGTCAGGTTTGCTTTCAGGGGAAATGGGATGGAGTGGGGGGGGGTTTAAAATATTTCTGTAGTGTTGGTTTTTTCCAAAGCATTTTCAACACAAAGTCAGTTGTTCCTGTCATAGAGCAGAACGTGCTACAACCAAGGTCTTAGTAAAATCATAGTCTGGAAAAGTGACTCCCAAAAGAGGCTAACGCTCCCAACCACCACATGATTGCCAATGGCAGCTGGGGATTCTAAGGGTGCGTACAAAAAAGGTAACTCTTCCAAACTCTGAAAAAATAGTGCAAGATACACACAACTATAATATCCAACAATTGCACAGACTTCACTATGCAAAGCAGGAATATAAGAGGAACCCTATTAGATCAGGCCTACCTGTCCAACCTCTTTTTGTACTCTGACCATCGACATGGCATCAGGATGCCCACAATATATCTCCAGCTGTCCTAATTTGGCAATGACAATTCCAGTTAACCTCCTGCTCTACTTTTCAGTTGCTTTTTAAAGTGTCCCAGTTTGCAGTGATATAGACTTGAATCAATGACTCAAATTTGTCGGACTCAAGGACTCCAATAACTCAACTTGGACTTGACTCAAATAAATGATGGATTAACTCTTGCTGATGTCATTCACTTTCAGCAGCAGGCAAGACCCTCACCCACAGCATGGCATGTTTTTCTGTTAAAGTTGGCTCCCAGCTTGAGACTCAACTTGACACTTGTTGAATATCTTGCAAGGATACTCAACTTGAGACTGGAAGGTAGACACTTGATTCTTGACTTGAGAATTGGACTAAAAGACTTGAATACATCACAGCCAGTTTGTCTCTCCTATCCCCCCACCCCCTTTCACCCTTTGTTGTTGGGCTGTGTGTTCAGGCCCATACATATATGAAAAAAAATCATTATATTACAAAATGTAAAAATGATGTAAAGAGTACAATGTACAAATAAAGACAAACGGATTATTGCACGGGCTTTTATCCATCATTTTCCCAAAAGGATAAATGCATATTTAGCTTCAAAGATGGGTTTACTGCATTTAAAATTTTTTATACCCCACCTCTCCAATGAGATCGAGGCAGCTTACAACAATATTAAAAACATTAAAATACAATAAAATACAATGCCCCATAAACCCACCCACCCACCATATAGAACCAAAGTTAGAAATATTAATATATGAAACAGAAACACAGTTTCTGCTTCCAGATCCCAGTAGACTGATAAGTACAAGGGCTGAGGAGTAGTGAAGAGACAGGGACGTAGCCAAGGGGGGGGTGTTCTTGGTCCGGACCCCCCCCCTCCATTAGAAAAATGAATGTGTGTGTTGCTGCCTCGCTGCACCCAAGCCCCATTATAATGGTGGCACTTAGTCTGGACCCCCCCCCCTTCCTAAATCCTGGCTACGTCCCTGGAAGAGATCAGCATTTGATGTGATCATTGGTAATACTTTTGTACATATACATAATATAGCAGAGATGTGGTCACTCTTCCCTTTTTCAAGGAATATATCTATCTTCCCATTATTATTTTTTGTAAGCCGTGGAACAAAATATAGAAGTCAGAGAGAGAGAGAAAACACAACTCTCCCTTTCTCTCTCTCCCTTTCATCCTTCTGTGCTGTTGTGTCTCTCAAAGAAGGTTTTTTTTTCTGCAGGAATGACAATTTTGTAGATATTGTTCTTGCATTGAAATGCTCTGTCAGTTTTGCTACAAGATAAGTATGTTCTTTCATTGCCATTGCACTGGAAATGTAAACATTTCAGGTGGTTGCTATGCAAAACAATGGTTTAGTTTGAGGCAATACCTGACAACCAATGTTCTTGAATGGTGATATAGGAGATTATCGCACGAAGCTTCCCTCCCGCTGACGTTGCGGCTTTTTAAACAGCAATGATTCTTTTCACATTACCATGCAATTGTGAATTGATAACAGGTTGCCCATGCATCTTATTGCATTATGGTTCAATTTACTTGTCAGCTATCCAAGATTAATCAGTACAGTAGCCATGTCTTCACTGGGAGTGGGGTGTATTATTATTATTATTATTATTATTATTATTATTATTATTATTATTTTATAGTTTATTTCTATAGCACTGTAAATGTACAGTGAAACCCCTTTAAATCCCACTTTTACTGCCCCTGATGAAATAGTTTCCTTCTCAGTACTTAGAAGTCTTGCTTTCATTGGGAACAGGGAGAGGAGGTGGAGTCAAACCCCTTTAAATCCCCTTTCTTCTGCACAAGATAGATTGCCTCTTAGCAGTAAGAAGTCTTGCCTTCATTAGAAGGGGGGTGCACTGAAACCAGTTTAAGTCCCCTTCTCTCTGAATTACCCCTGAATGATCTATGGCATATACTTCAATAATGGGCCAATTGCAGGATTGACAGCTATTCACAGGATTTCCCCATTCATTAAAAGCAGCAGCAGAAGCACAGACTGACTATAGGATACCTACTGTCTAACCACAATGTGGTGTGATGAGATCCTGCAATTATAGTTTCAATTCCTTTTTTATCCTATTATTTAAGAACTGTGTAATAATCTCCCCACAAGTGTCTTCCCTTCCAGAGGGGTTGATGGAAACTGTAATCCAACACATTTGCCGATTTACTGGTTGAGAAGGTTGAAATCAGGAATGGAAACAATATTCAAAAATGGTCAAAAATGTATCTCAAGTGTCAAAAAATCTGCACACTTGAGACTTATTCTGTGCAAATTTTGCACTTGACATTTTTGCACAGAAAAATTGTTTTCTTTGCAAAAAGTATGAATCTGATGCACCCAAAGCAGTTTCTGCAGAGCAAACAGCATTTACTGTGCAGAAAATACTGTTTACTGTGCAGAAATGTTTTGCTGTGCAAAAAGAAACCCTACACACATTTGGATTTTGCACAGAATAAGTTCCACTTTCTCACAATGGGAATACAATTGTCTAAAAAATGCTTCTGAAGGAATATAACCCTATTTTTGTGTCATAACCCTATACAAATTTATTCAGAAGCAAATCCTACTGTGTTTGATGAACTTATCAGAGGTCATGTGATGAAGCTTTTCAATGTATTTCAGCCTTAGAGTATGCAAATGAAGAGAAAAGTGGGGACTATTTGAAAATACCATGGGTAGAATTGAAAGAAAATTAGCTTCAAATGAAACATTTCTTCCGAAATCAGTTGTCCATCACCACTCCATGATTCTTTAATTTTAGGAAGATAGGCAGCCCAAATTTCTTCCAAAATCAAATAATGGCTTCCCATTACAAGTCAGAAAGCAGCAAGGGAGGGGAAAATATTTGAATCTAATGCCCAGAATTTCATAATAGCTGATTCATTATGTATGAATCAGCCCAGTATATAGCATCAGTGAATACTTATATATAGGGAATCCCTATCCAAATGGCAGACCCATTCATAACACTCTAAATGTATTAGGTTTGTAATGGAGGCTTGCCATAAATGCAAGGGGAAAACACGGCACCTCCAAATGGGTGAAGAGTTCTGAATGGAATTCTGAAGCCTGTATTTCTCAATGGACTGGCCTAGGTCAGATGCAGTCATTAAGAAAAGGCATGATCTCATGCTGTAGGAGTTCTGTCTGATCAGTTTAGTGCATAGAGTTTCAGCACAGAAAAGCTTGACCTCTGCTAAAGTGGAAGTGCATAAAGGTACCCCAGGGATTTTCTTTAACACAAAAAGCCGCTATTCTTCTGGCAAAATATTACATGATAGTTGATGGATAGGGTTAGCTAGCCCAGTCTTAACTGCATTGGCTTAAAAGTAAATCCCACAGAGCACAACATTTGCTTTTGAGTAAACATGCCTCAGATGGAAACCCAAGAATGATTTCCTGCCTTGCTATTGAAAATTCAGGTTGGACAGGGAACATGCTGTAATGTTAAGAGTGTTGGACCAGGAGTGGTGAGACCTGGATTCAAATCCACATACAATCCATTGGGTAACATAGAGCCATTCACTATCAGAGTTTGAAAAAGTTTCTTTTTGTAGACACTATAGCTGCCAGGCTGGCTGGACAATTCTGGAAATGATAATCCAAAAATTATCTTTTCCAAGTTCTGATCATTACCTCTCCACCTAACAACCAACAGGGTGGCTGTGGAGCTAAAATCATCAGAGAAAGGATTGGGTACCTTGCCTTGAACTTTATGTGTTACATAAATATGTTTTCTGTCCCTGGAACGCTCTTCTATGGGGAACACACACAGATATGAATTCCATTATGAACAAATCCTTCTTGTGGAGTGCTGTTGCCTTCCATTAATTTTTGTTACTGGGGAGGACTGGGTTGAAAGTCAATAATTCACCTAATAGCAATCTTTTAGCTTTCATACAGGGAAAAAACCACTATAAATGGCTGCCAATATACTACGGTGTACTGCAATTTTTTTTAAAAAAAATGACAGTGACTGTTTATGAACAGTTGCAGGTGTAGTCCCATTTTGGCAAGTTATTGGGCTCACAGCTTTTATAAACCACCCATACTCTGAGCAGTTTGTTAAACAATAAAAAGGAATGGCTTAATCATCTTGTCTAAATAAATCTTGGAAATCTATTCACCAGTTATTTCCAAAAAAACATACCCCAAAAGTGACATTGCAGTTGTGTTTCCCCCCCAATTTACAACAGAGATAACAATGATAGTCATGCCCATGGGTGGCAGATACATGGCAGTTGTGAAATCATCCAGCATGAGCCTGCTCCAAAGTGACCAGAATAAAATGTAAAGTGAGTATTTTGAATACTTCATTCCCCCCGCCATTATTTTTTGAAGTTCACCTGATTCTGATGCACAGAAGGGTTCATTAAGTGTTAACAGCACTAGTAAAATAATTTTCATAAAGGCTGCATTTTTGTATAGCTCAGCACAGCAAAGGAATTCTGTATCTGGACCTATACTAGACTGAGTATGATGCTCGCCACCCTGAAGACCTACTGTACACTCTTTGGAGCCTCCCTCAGATGGCCATTCCATGCTTTGTGGGGAGAAGGCAAGATCAGAGAAGCTAAAGGGACATTGTTGTTGCTGTTAACTGCCCTCAAGTCAGCTCTTACTCATGGCAACCCTATGAATGAGACATCTCCAGGACTTCTTATCGTCAACAACTCTCATCAGGTCTTGTAGATTTAACACAAGACCTCAGTGTCCTCTTTGATTGTGTTTATCCATCTGGTATATGATCTTCCTCTTTTCCTACTTCCCTCTAACTCTCCGAGCATCATAATCTTTTCTAGTGAGTCATGACTTCTCATGATGCGGTTGAAGTATGGCAGCATTAGTTTGGTTGTCCTGACTTCTAGGATAGTTCAGATTCGATTTGTTCTAGAATCTATTTGTTTGTCCTTTTAGCTGTAGGGACATAGCCCAAGGCTTCTTCAATCTTGCATATTCTCCACAAGGCACAAAAAGGCTCTGCAGCGGGAGGAGGGGTTTCAGGGCGTGTATGGCAAGTTGGGAGGCTCTGCAGAGGGAGAAACAGGCCAATTAGTCAATATCATAATTTATCTATCTTGACTGGGAGATGAACCAATCACTGTCTCAAATAACTGCAAAAGGTGGGATACAAGAAGAGCCAGCTGCCTGACCTCATGAACCAGATCTGAGAATATCTGCATGGAAGCAAGGCTCCTTAGAATTGAAAATGAGGTTTTAAGCAACAAGACGACAGATTAAAATACAGAATGAATCCTGGAAACACAAGATTGGCTTAAAAGGCTGAACAGAATGTTAGCTTTGTACAAAAGGAAACTTTCCCTCTACATTCTGCCTGGGACTGGCTATTTTGCAAGCTTGGCTGACCATCTGATGCTGATATTTGCCCTCTTTAAAATGGAATGTGGCCTGAATAAATCTGGGGCTCTTTCACA
>NC_056523.1:30924740-30931808 GCF_019175285.1 Sceloporus undulatus | reverse complement strand
GCGTCAGTCCTAAGGATGCATGTGTCATTTAAACAGCATAGCTCCAAAGTGACCCAAAGCAGCTTTATTTTGGCCTGTCCGTTTGGGCCATTAGATTTCCTTTTAACTGTCATGGCAATATCCTATGGAGTTTTGAGATTGGCAGTTTAAGAAGGAGCATTTAGTGATCTCAGCCAGAGAGTTCTTGTGTCTCATCATGTCACAAACTGCTGGATTATATAGGATGCAGCCATGACAGTTAATATGAAATTATAACACCATGTCTGTGCCATGTGAAGGCCCCTTATACATCACAACATCTGTCCCTGCTGTGAACTGTAGAAGCATTGGGAAACTTGGGCTACTGTGGGATGAGTTCAGCTGTGAGTTAGTATTCCTTTCAGGGTATGTGTGAGCTTGTGTCTGTACCTCCGAGCCTTATCCACAAGAAAAGAAAAGTGCAAATGGAGCCAGAGAGTAGGGCTTTCTCCATGCCTTACATCATGACATAACAGTACTTAAGTTCTCTTCTCATGGGAGACAGCTTCATGGGGAAAAACCTCTCTGAAGCAATTTTTCCAAGAAAACCGCATGATAAGTTCACCTAAGGGTGAACTTGAAAGCACACAATAAAGACAGCAACAGCAAGAAGATATGGTTATGCGGCATGTCCCAAAATGTAAATATTAGAGGAAAGTGTGGGGAAAAGTATGAATATTGGTGGGGAAGGGAAATGTACCAAATAGATGTGTGTGTTCTCATATGGGTTTGGGGACTGCTTACAAAAGTATGTGTAACAGACAAAAGTGTGTGTATTTTTGAGTGAACTCTTTAGTGATCATACCATTTAAACTATAAGCCTGTGGGCAGAACCTGTCATAAGCTGTTCTGGAATGAGTTTTGGCTGAGCTTACAAAAATGTTTTAAATAACACAGTATGTAAACAGAATGTTGTCTAGCATAATAGGTCCTTGTTCCTAACAAGTGATCTATTAAAATTACAGCAATAATAGATACTTCGCCGATTGTAGGCATAGACACTGTGTGTTACTAGTATTCATGTCTCTTTTCTTCCATGAGATCCTGAATATCTAATTTCTTGAGCTAGTCTAATTTCTGTTTTATAGCTTTTCAGTTCATTGACCTTGTCTTGTGTTTCTCTCTGCCTGCTCATGCAAAAATGCATTCCTGGTTGCAAACACCATATGTGGTTTCACTGCAATGTGAATAATTCCATGGGAACCATCTATATAGGTGTCTTTAATAGCGAGTGTTTCAATTTTATGTAATTTTGAACTCTAAGCCAAATGCCCTAAGTGGAGGATCAAGTTGCTTTTCTTTGTCTGCACCCAACCATAGAAGCTTGCACACACTAATACATCACCAATGCTCACCAGCACTTGGAGGCCTCTGACCTGCACATCAAGAATGAAATCCTCCCATCCATGTCCAAAGAGCTAAAAGGATGTTGGGTGCAGGGAACAGGTTTAGGGCCATATCTCTGTGATAGAGCACCTGCTTTCTTTGAGGACTTAGATTTGTTCCCTGGCACCTCTAGGGGTCCTTTTACAATACACAGTTATAATGCTAAGATAAGAGTCCACTTTAACTGCCATTATTTTAGAGGAGCATTACTAATGATATTTCTGTTTGATAATGAGAATAAGGATTTATCACATAAAGACCTCATATAACTTACATTACGTGCAGCGAGACTATAAATTGTCAAAATGTGGGGGAAAATAGAGAATGTGTCAATTAAGAATAACAGGATGTGGGCTATAGCCCTACCAGAGAAGTTAACTTATAAATTAAGATTAGCGATATAAAAAGACTTTTTTGATATTGCATGGAAGCCATTTGTTATTTTTATGTGTCAAATTAATGATGAACTTAAACCATCAAATGATCAAGTTAATTTTTGTATCAATAACTAGATGAATACTATTGTAATAATATGTAATAGAATCAAACAAAAACAGTAGAAGAGGTCTGACAGAGCAATATTTCTATTCTGTACTACAAACTGAGGGAGGGTTGGGAAGGAGGTTATTTGTAGTGAAGAGAATTGTATTATTGATATTGTATTATTGTTAAATATTAATTCTTAAAAAATTAAAGGGAAACCACCAAGGAAAGGAGTTATAGTGGGTATAATGGGTAGAGAAAGATTTACTCAGAATCACCTGCTAGATTCCTGCCATGTTTCTTCCAAATATTCCTACACAGACACACATGCATACATGGATGCACACAGAAAGGCCGATACAGATGCACTGCCATTCTGCATGTTTGCATCCAACATGTGATTAGAAGATTGCACTTTAGGTACCAAGTGAGCTGTGGCACATTGGGAATCACCACTGTTTAAAACAACAGCAACAACAACAGGAACATCACTCCAGCCCAGCTATTTGAGGGGGAGGCATGCCTGTGAGAAAGGCACCTTTAAAAGCCGGCTCAAAGACCTTTGAGCCCAGGAACATCACTCCAGCCCAGCTGTTTGAGAGAAAGCTTGCCTGTGAGAGAGGCACCAGTGACATGGCAGTAGTGGAGGGAGGCTGTGGCATATCATTGTTACGATATGGACTCCTTTATTTAGTGGAGCCCCCTCTCACTTGTCATAACATTACCTGCCAGCAGCGGTGGATATTAGGCTAGGGACATGAGTCTCCCTACATCATGTATATTGTGATTTTAAAATGTGATTTTATTGTTATTTGTATTTATTATAGTTTATGCTGTAATCCGCATTGATTCCTCTAGGGAAAGGTGGAATATAAATAGAATCATAGAGTTGGAAGAGATCACAAGGGCCATCCAGTCCAACCCCCTGCTATGCAGGAACTCTCAGTCAAAGCATCCCCGACAGATGGCCATCCAGCCTCTGCTTAAAGATCTCCAAGGAAAGAGACTCCACTACACTCCGAGGGAGTTTGTTCCACTGTCAAACAGCCCTTACTGTCAAGGAAGTTCCTCTTAATGTTGAGGTGGAATCTCTTTTCCTGGAACTTGCATCCATTGCTTTGGCTTCTAGTCTCTGGAGCAGCAGAAAACAAGTCAGCTCCCTCCCCAACATGACATTCCTTCAACTATTTAAACAGGGCTATCATATCACCTCTTAACCTTCTCTTCTCCAGGCTAAACTGAAGTTGCTGGCAAAACATCAGGAAGAAACTTTTCTGGAACATGGCCACATAGCCTGAAAAACCCACAAAAAACTATAAATATCACAACATCCCGACACGTTTGCCCTATTTGGATGAGACCTGAAAGAACATTTGTCCACATATTTCTGTGTCTCATTTCTTGTACTGAAAAATCTGTATTTCACTCACCTTATTTGCTGTCAGAGAAAATACAAGTATGCATACCTGTTACTCTTTTGTATGCATGTACATACCCATTATCTTTTTAACTGAATATATTAAGAGTTGAAGCAAGGACATCAGGCATGAAAGGCACAATGCACTCTGCCAAGAGTTTAAGATAAGAGTGGTACAGACCACACAAATGCGCCATGGTGGTGCCAATTTTAGGATTAGGGACCGCATGGCAACCACATGGTCCCTAACTCTAGCATGGCGTAGCGTCGTAACAATGGTGGTATCCCATGTACATGGGTGCCACCATTGTTACGTAAGTGTCGCATGGTTTCTGCACGTCACCGTGCGTCGCTTATGTAATGACTGCGCCAGTGGCAAACTCATTACGTCAGCCCTGCGGTGCAAAAAGAATCCAGTTTTTCCGGGTTCTTTTTCCTCTGGAAGGAAGCCGCGCGGTTTGGTGGCTGCAGGAATTTAGGCCACTAGCAGGCCGCGCTTTTCAGATGGTCTGTCCTGCACCATAGTTACTTTTTTAAACTACAGTTCCCAGGATCCCCTGGTCTACATGTTGTTGTGTGCTTTCAAGTCATTTCCAACTTATGGCAAACCTAAGGCAGTGTTCTTGGCAAGATTGTTGAGAGTAGGTTTGCTATGGTCCTACTCTGAGGGCCAAGAGAGAGTGACTTGCCCAAGGTCACCCAGTGGATTTCCTTGGCCGACTTGGACCCTGTTCTCCTGGAGTCCTAGTCCAATGCTCCAACCACTACACCATACTAACTCAGCTGCATGCATTCCCCCAACAAGGAGGAAAAATGGGAGGTGTCTCAAGAAACCAGGATGGATGACTAAAGAACTTTCAACTGAGCTAAGTTTCAAATGGGAGATGTATCAGAAATGGAAAGAGGGAGAAACTACCAAGGAGAAATTCAAACAAATAGCTAGAATAAAGTAAAGTAAGAAAAGGAAAAGCACAGAATGAGCTCAGGCTTGCCAGAAAGGTTAAATATAATTAAAAAGGGGTTGGGGTTGGGGTATGTCCACAGCAAAAGGAAGAAGGAAATGATAGGGCCATTGTGTGGAGAATTTGGCAAAATGCTAATAGAAGACAGAGAAAACACAGAATTACTCAACACCATCTTTGCCTCAGTCTTCTGACAAAAGGAAAAGGACGCTCAGCCTGAGGAAAATGGAACAGAGGACACAATAGGAGAAATGCAGCACAGAATAAGTAAAGAGTTAGTCCAGGAACACCTGGTTCATCTAAATGAATTTAAGTCTCCAGGACCAAAGGAATTACATCCAAGGGTATTAAAAGAACTGGCAAATATAATCTCAGAGCCACTGGCAATAATTTTTGAGAACTCCTGGAGAACAGGAGAAGTCCCAGCAGACTGGAGGAGGGCAAATGTTGTTCCCATCTTCAAAAAGGGGAAAAAAGAGGATCCCAACAATTATTGTCCAGTTAGTCTGACATCTATACCAGGAAAGATTCTGGAGCGGATCATTTAACAGAGAGTCTGTGAACATCTAGAAAGCAATGCCATAATCACAAAAAGTCAACATGGATTTCAGAGAAACAAGTCATGCCAGATAAATCTTATCTCCTTTTTTGATAAAATTGCCAGCTTAGTAGACAAAGGGAATGCTGTAGATATAGCATATCTTGGTTTCAGTAAAAACAAAAACAGCTTCATTTATATACCGCTTCATACCGAACTAACAGTGTCTAGGTGGTTTACAACTGTCAGCTGCATCAATAGAAGTATAGTGTGTAGATCAAGGGAAGTAATAGTGCCACTTTATTCTGCCTTGGTCAGGCCTCACCTGGAATACTGTGTCCAGTTCTGGGCACCACAATTCAAAAAGGACGTTGAGAAACTGGAGCATGTCCAGAGGAGGCCAACCAAAATGGTGAAGGGTCTGGAAATTGAACTTTTTAAACTACGTTCCCCAGATCCCCTGGCCACTTTTTGTGTGCTTTCAAGTCATTTCCAACTTATGGCAAACCTAAGGCAGTGTTCTGGCAAAGATGGCGAGTAGGTTGCTATGGCCACTCGAGGGCCAAGAGAGAGTGACTTCCCAAGGTCACCCATGGATTTCCTTGGCCGACTTGGACCCCTGTTCCCTGGAGTCCTATCCCATGCTCCAACCACTCACCAACAACCCGCTGCATCCTCCCCACACAGGAGGAAAAATGGGAGTGTCTCAAGAAACCAGATGGAGACTAAAGAACTTTCAACGAGCTAAGTTTCAATGGGAGGATTTATCAGAAATGGAAAGAGGGAAAACACCAAGGAGAAATTCAACAAAACTGCTAGAATAAAGTAAAGTAAGAAAGGAAAAGCACAGAAAGACGTCAAGCCTTGCCAAAGGTTAAATATAATAAAGGTTGGGTTGGGGTTGTCCACAGCAAAAGGAAGGAAATGATAGGGCCATTGTGTGGAGATTGGCAAAATGCTTAAAGAGACAGAGAAAAACACAAATCTCACACCATCTTTGCCTCAGTCTTCTGACAAAGGAAAAGGACCTCAGCCTGAGGAAAATGAAACAGAGGACACAATAGGAGAATGCAGCACAAATAGTAAAGAGTCGTCCAGGAACACCTGGTTAATCTAAATGAATTTAGTGCGCCACAGTCCAAAGAATTACATCCAAGGGTATTAGAACAGAACTGGCAAATATAATCGCAAGCCACTGCAATAATTTTTGAGAACTCCTGGAGAACAGGAGAAGTCCCAGAAGACTGGAGGAGGGCAAATTTGTTTCCCAATCTTCAAAAAGGGAAAAAGAGGTCCCAACAATTATTTTCCAGTTATCTGACATCTATACCAGGAAAGATTCTGGAGCGGATCGTTTACCAGAGAGTCGTGAACATCTAAAAGCAATGCCATATCATCAAAAAGTCAACATGGATTTCAGAGAAATCAAGTCATGCCAGCTAAATCTTATCCTCCTTTTTTTGACAAATTGCCAGCTTAGTAGCAAAGGAATGCTGTGAGATATGCATTCTTGGTTTCAGTACAACAAAAACAGTTCATTATACCGCTTCATACCGAACTAACAGTTTCTAGGTGGTTTACACTTCAGCTGCATCAATATAAGTAGGAATCAAGAGAAGTCATAGTCCCCTTTATTCTGCCTTGTCATCCTCCTACCCTGGATACTCTTCCCGTTCTCCCCACATTCATGCTTCTACTGATCTTTCAGACTGGCCAACCAAAATGGTGAAGGTCTGGAAATCATGCCTTAGAGAAAAGACTTAGTTGTTACACACTTCATTAAGTATGGAGTCGTCCGTAACTAAGTTAGGAAGTGCGGTGCTTCCGCACCCCCCTAACCCTAGTACGGACTTGAGTCCGTACAAAATGGCGGCACCCCTTCCACATGGGGGCCGCAATGACACATCACGACCGCGCCGCACTCTATACGGGGTGGCGCAGACGTGACGTCGTTGGTCGCGCCAGGCGCTTAGTGCGCCCTTTCCGCACCAAGAAGGAGCTCCGTTTCAGAGCTCTCCTGGTTTGCAGCGCCGCTTTGCCTCGCTGGGCCAGCCTTCACGGCGCCCAGCGAAGCAAGGGAGAAAGGGGCCAAGCGGCCCCTTCTCCTCCTCCCCGCCGCCGAGGGTGTCCTTGGGGCTTGAAGCCCCAAGGCACACCCTTTCTAGGCGCGCGGAAGCGCGCTTTTTGCCGCTTCCCCGCAGCCTGAAAAGCGCGAGATTGGGGCCTCAGTGGACTGCCAGTCTGCGCTGAGGCCCCCTATACCC
>NC_056523.1:30883286-30923581 GCF_019175285.1 Sceloporus undulatus | reverse complement strand
ATACACTGGGGAAAGGGGCAGGTGCAGCCCGCCCCAAATGGGCGGTCTGTAACCCGCCTTAGGGAGCTGGATATGTTTAGCCTGGAGAAGAGACAGTTAAGGGATGATATGATAGTCCTGTTTCAGTATTTGAAGGGGTGTCACATTGAAGATGGAGCAAGCTTGTTTTCTGCTGCTCCAAGGACTAGAACACAGAACAATGGCTGCAAGCTACAGGAAAAGAGATTCCAGATCAACATTAGGAGGAACTTCCTGACAGTGATAGCTGTTCGACAGTGAAACACATTCCCTCGGAGCATGGTGGGATCTCCTTCCTTGAAGGTCTTTAAACAGAGGCTTGGGTGGCCATCTGTCGGGTATGCTTTGATTTAGATTTCCTGCATGGCAGGGGTTGGACTGGATGGCTCATATAGTCTCTTCCAACTCTATTTGTCATGGCAATTCTGGGAATTGTGATGTGAAACAGTAACATTTCAAAAATGTGGACCATTGCCACTAATCTATGAACCACTTCCATTAGTTCAGATAGCTGAACTGATCACATTTTTGTTTTGAATAAACATGCCAGTTACCTTATATAGATCAATCCAACATGTCGTCATTCTGTATAGAATTTTGCATTGTAAAGCTTAAATAACCATCTTAGTTTAAGTAACAATAATTTTCTTCTCTCTCTCTCTCTCTGAAAGTCTTGTTGGCCCATTGGGATTTATACAGACATACAGGAGCATGGTCGTCTTACAGCATTTCATTTATCATCATTAATATAGGTGTCATAAGATAGATATTATAAATGTATTGTTATAAATTTGGCTTAGTCCTTCCAATCTTTCATTTTCCCTTTCTTTTTATATCTTGGCCTCTTCAACAGTCACCCACTAATCTTTCCATTTATCATGTGCATTTTGTCAATGTCATTCCCTGATCTTCTCTCTTTCTCTCTCTCTCTCTTTATCTCACTGGTTCAAGTTTTCTTCCACCAAAGATCCAAAAAACATCTTTTCTTACTTCAATGGCAAAAATTGATTAAGCATGGTAGCAGAGTGCAATATATATATATATATATATATATATATATATATATATATATATAATTGTTGGGGGAAAGGCTGCTCCTTCTTTCCTACTTCTAGGTATGTAAAAGCAGCTATGGGGGAAATTCCCAGGAAAAACTGTTCCCACAGCCACTGATTGGCTCTCGGGATGGATTTGGGCTCATTCCAGCTGCCCTTGAAAGAATGCCTTACACCAAAGATGGAAGTATGTAAAGGGATCTTGTAGCACCTTTGAGACTGAGTGAAAGAAGTTACAGCATAAACATTTGGTAAACTTGGTCTACTTCCTCAGATCCATGGCATAAAGAGTCATCCAGGAAAAGACTTTTATAATCAGACTGTATGAATAAGCACAGAAGTGCAAAACTTGTGGGCATGGTGAGGAGACGACAAGTTCTGAGTTTTAACTATGGTAGTTCAGGGGCAAAGGCAGGAGGAGAGATATTGCCTAAGGCCAGTGTGGGTGGATGATCATATGAATGGTGCTGGGAGTTTTGAATATGGTGTTTGCAGGCTGAGAACCAGAAAGGAGATATAATAAACTGGCCAAAAGCATTCTCTTTAGGCTGAAGTGTCAACCAGTGTTATAATACGAGTTGTGTGCCAAGAAGCTGAAAGTGGTAGCTGTTCCTTCTTATAACCAGAATGGCCTGGGTACACGCCTGCAGTCAATTTGTACTTGACATGGATGAAGCTGCACTTCAGAGCTCCTCATGGGTGTTGCATGTTAGGACAAGGGGCGTTGCTCAATAAGATAGTAGATACCTCCTTCCGCAATGTTCCCCAAAGCGCATGCGCTGGCATAAGTAAGGATTATATCAGTGTTTGTCATGGACAGGATTCTGGGCAAAATTTTCTTTCAAAATGCCTTCAAGTTTTGTTTTCCCCCATAAACCTGCTTGGATTAGAATCTGATGAACCCACAGAAAAAGAGAGAATGCAAGAGAGCAAGAAAGTCACAAAATGCTTTAAAAATAGTTACCTGGAATGAACCCTGTGTACTTTTGTCCTATATATACTTAAGGACTTTTCTTAAGGGTTACAGGGATGTCTTTTGGCATTTTGAGCTGCTGTCTTTCTCTGGTGTCATCTGCTGGGATGTAAATCCCTTGATTAACAAGGATCCCTTGATTAACAAGAACTGACATTTGCATGTCAATTCCCGGTCTCATCAAGAGTGGCCCCATTGAATGAAGACTTATATAAATTCCTTTGATGCCACAGATTTATTATAGTTGGGACTAATAATTGTATTTTGGGTCATCCATACTGTCCAGCTGTCCCAGTTTGACAGGGATAATCCCAGTTAATCTTTGCTTCTCCGCCTGTTCAGCACTTTTAAAATGTCTGAGTTTCTCCCTTTTCCTCCCACTTTCCTCCATTCTCCTCATATTACTTCAAAGTAAGTAACTGAGCTCAAAGTGCAAAAGTAGTTTGCACTCAGTTAACTCAGAACTGGGGGAGGAAATAAAGGAATGGCGTCTTACCCATTCCAACTGGCTCATACTAAAGCAAAGTGCTGCAGGCTCTCCTAGCTGGTTTTTCTTCCATATGTATAGGTTTTGCCACCTTGACCACACTCTGATGTTATGTGGCCACAAATGCCCTGCTTTTCATCAGTGAAATGTTGGAGGTTATGTGCATCCTTGAAAGCACCAGAACCTACTGGATCTCAGAAGCTAGGCATTGTTGGGCTGGTCAGTACACGGAAGGGAGACCACCTGGGAATCGCAGGTTGTGTAGATTATATTTCAGAGGAGGACAATGGCAAGCCTTCTCTGAGCATTTCTTGCCTAAGAAAACCCTAAGAAAGTCATGGGACTGCCATAAATCACTTGAAGGCATTAAATAAAAATTTATCATGATTCTGCACCCGCCTACTCAGGCATAAGGTTGCATCCATACTGCAAAAATAACCTTGGTAACTGCCATGCAAACAACTAAATGAAGGATAAATGGTGTGTGTGTTCCATGGCTCAACACTATGGAATTCTGGGATTTGAAGTTTGGTGAACTATTTAGGTTTCTCTGTCAGGGAGCTCTGGTGCCACCACAATGTACAGTTCCCAGAATTCCACAGCATCAGGCCGTGGCCTTTAAAGTGGTGTCAACCTGGACTATTTCTGCAGTGCGGCTGCAGCCATAAGTCCTAAACTCTGCAAGACCTAGCAGGCAAAGCTGTAGGCAAGAATTTGTAGAAACACACACACACACACACACACACCATTTATCCTTCATTTAGTTGTTTGCCACTTGTCCTTTGCCTGGGCTCCTTGGGGAGCACAATATCCCTTTCACGTCATACGGCGTTCACTCTCCACTGCAAGGGGGACACTTCCTGAATTGCTTATTTAGCACAACAGGGGAGAGGCAGTCAGGCAGCACGGAGCACACACGGCTTCCCATTGTGAAAGGAAAGAAAGAGAAGCAGAAGAAAAATAGGAGCCGGGGGTTCATGGAAGTCTTATTTACTGGCACTTATAACAACCTCTACCCCCCTACCCCCAAATCCCACTAGTTGCAGGAAGGAAGCCACTTTGACTTAATGCACAAATCAGCCAAGAGAAAAGGAGATAAAGATATAGTATCGTTTTTCACCACAGGAGCCCCCAGGGTCGAGAGGCACAATTGACAAAATAGTCCAGAAGATACAGGGCTCTCAGCCATCAATGCTGGCAAAGACAATGTTATCTCCAAAGCTGTTTGTTTTCTTGTCTAAATAGGTTGCCTCAATGGGCTGCAGGAGAGACAGTCCAGTATCTCTCGCTTTTTCTTTGGCAAGGGGTGTCCATGCACGTAGGGACAGTGATGGAATCAGGTTGGTGATAACAGCAGTTGTGGAATGGCACAGAAAACATACTCCAGTAAAAGGCACCAACTTGAAACACACTCTGAAGAGCTTAGGAAAGTATTTTTTGGGTTTTTTGGACTACAGCTCCTTGGCCTGGACTTGTGCTAACTAGGGGGTGCTGGAAGTGGTAATCCAAAAATGCAATTTTTCTAAGCTCTGATTCTTGGGGTGTTTTTCACACTATGCAATTACATCCATGGTTCCATCCTACGGAATCCTGGTATTTCTAGTTTGATGGGTCACTAAAGCTTTCTGGTTGAGAAGTCTACGTGCTTCTTCCTAAACTGCAAATCCCAGGATTCCATAGGATGTTGCTATGGCAGTTAAAGTGGAATCATAGTGCATAGTGCATAGAAGCCTAAAAGAAAAAAGTAGCACTTTTGCACAGCCCAATGTTCCATGCAAAACATCACAGATTTGACTTGACGGTATGTAGCAGGTGATGAGAGAGGTCTGTGCCGGACACTTTGGAGATCTTCTGCCAATCAGAGTAAATGACTCTGGGGAAAATGAATATGGTGACTTATCTGGTAAATGCAACTACAGTAGGCTCTCCAAATCCATGGATTCTGAATCCATGTTTTCAAGCATCCATGGTATATAAATTCCAAAAAGCAAACATTGATATTGCCATTTTATATAAGGGGCACCATTTCACTACATCATACATAAAAGTTGACAAGTGTCGATGGATTTTGGGATCCATGGGGGGGGGGGGGGTTTCCTGGAACCAAACCCCAGGAGTGGAATGGCCCACTGTATTTGCACCTGTCTTGCAGCAGTCTAAAGAGATTATCGCATGGAGAAAAAGACCCAAAACAGATTTGGGATTGCAAACTCAAAAGTGGGTATTATCGCATGTAAAATCACTGCCACTGCCGCCGGTCAACTACAACCCAGGTCCCAGCCATATGCAGCCAGCCGCTTTGCAAAAATGGGAGCTTTCCATTTTTTGCAAAGTGGCTTGCTGAGTGTGGCTGGGACTCGGGTTGTAGTCATGCAACGGCAGCGGCAGCAGTTTTACATGCGATAATACCTTCTTTTGAGTTTGCAATCCCGAATCTATTTCAAGTCTTTTTCTCCATGCGATAATCTCCTAAATCACTACCCTACAGCTACAGTAGAGTGGAAGTTTGCTTTAAATTACTTTTTAAGGGGAGAGGTGGAAACATCTTCAGATTTCATTTTCCTCACAAATGGAAGCTCGTTGGGGTGGCAAATTCTCTCAATGATTTACAATGTTGGTCTATTTCTCACTCCATCATTCTCTTTGTCCTTTCTTTTTCTCTCTGACTCTGTCATAGCATATACCACCTCTTACAGAAAAATATATTATCATCTCTATACAAATATGTGCATAACAAAATAAACATTGAACTTGGCATGGCAACCATGGAAAATACCAAGAGGTCGATTATGACAGGGAGATGGAATTAAATGACAAAGCTGCCTCTGTGTCACAATAAGAAGAAGTTCATCCTATCAGAACTTCATAATGCTCTGAGACAGATTTTTTAAAGTCACTAGCACAGCTATGTTGTTTATATTTTTACAGTGGACAATGTAGGTCTCTCTCTCTCTCTCTCTCTCTCCATCCATCCTCTTTGAAATGCAACGTAAACCACTGACAACAATTCAGTCATTTTTCCATGAGGCAACCTGGTTAGTTTTAATTTATCTTCCCTGGTCTTAAAATCATCTGGTTTCATATATATGCTTCCTGAGATATATGGCAATTTAGATTTCCTTATTTTATTATGTTTTTAAAGGAACCATAAACCAAGCCCCGAAGATAGTCACTAGGGTGAAATATGAAGTTAGACAAAGCCATCTGTAAACTATCCTGCTGCTGGAAGGTGAATAAAACTCCCAGTCTAGAAGCGGGGGGGGGGGGGTATACAGGAGATATATGGTGAGCCACCCATGCTAGCCAATGCAGTGAATCCATTTCCCTTGGCATGACTCTTGTTCTTTACAACTACACCACAACCAATCATTTCATTTGTTCCATTACTATGCATGGCACCAACAAGCATTTTTGCCTGTTTTAGATAAGATATGCAAAGGAATCTTGCAGTACCTTTGAGAATAAGTTGTAGCATGAGCTTTCATAGACTTAGGGGCTATACATACCACCCCAAAGGGGTGGTCTGCAGCCATCCTTTCCTGGATCAATTGGGGCCGCGGCAACCTCATGCCACAGCCCCTATCCAGCCTCTGGAGGGCGCAAAAAGGAGCTGCAAAAAATGGCTCTTTATTGTGCCCTCCAAAGGGTGCCATAACTGTGGTAGAGCAGCTGTATGCCACCCCTTCAATGCTGCATCATCTGGATGCAGTGCCAGAGGTGCACCATGATGGAACAGTGCACAGCATCATGATGCTCTGGGGTCAGAGTCAGGGCATCCAGTGTCAGGATGCTGCACCCTGACACCTCCCACAGACCAGCAGAAAGTGCCGGTCTGTACAGGGCCTTTGTATACTTCCACACTGTAGAAATAATGTGGTTTGACACCACTTTAAGTGCTGTAACTCCATCCTATGGGGTCCTGGGTTTGTGCTTTTATAAGGTCTTTAGTCTTATCTTCCAAAGACTGGTAGTGCCTCACAAAGCTACAAATCCCAGGACTCTGTGGGATGGAGGCAGGATAGTCAAATTGCATTATTTCAGGGCAAAACAGATGGGGGACTTGGAGCAGTACATCGTTTGCATGCCACACTCCTGAAGTGGCCAGAAGCCACACCTTTTTGGCCCATCTGTTTTGTGCCTTCTATAGTGTAGACTCACCCCTAACCTACTTCCTCACATACATCTGAGGAAGTAGACCACATCTATGAACACTTATGTTACAACCTCTTTTGCTCAGTCCCCAAGGTGCTACAAGATTCCTTTACATACTAATATTCCAGCAATGTCCCTGAATAGATGAGGTGTATTTACTTTTCCATTGATAGCTACACTGATTGCTTATCGAGGTAGTTAATTTAGCCATTAATTTTAATTATGGTTTGATGCTGCAATATTGATTATTTAGTGAAATTAGTGTGAGAGGGGCAGCTGTTTCAGCATCTAAAGTAAAGAACCTTCACTTCCAGACTACTTCATTAACCAGCATTGGTGCTATATGTACCCTGGATAGTGAAACGATTCTCCAAGGTGTGAAAGAGAAACTCTCAGTAGGGAATTTCACTTAGGACATAATTATGAAAACACCTTATCATTGTGTTTTTTTGGCAAGACATGTTTCAGAGGAGGTTTGCCACTGCTTTTGCTGAGGCTGAGAGAGGCTGACAAGGTCATTCAATGGGCTTCCATGGTTGAGTGGGATTCAAATCCTGGTCTCCTGGAGTCCTGGTTCAGCACTCACTACACAACACTGGCTCCAAAAAAGATAAAGTCCCCAGCTTATACTTTTGTCCTCCACCTCTCATAAATAATCATGGGAAGATGTCATTTTTTTTATTCAGTGGAAAAATATCATTTTTAAAAGGCAAGAAAGAGAACAAGAAAGGTAGAATGAAGCCATGGTATCCACCATCTCATGGTGGCACAATCCACAATTTTTTCCATGCCAGTATATACAAGGGTGCATTTTTGAACTTTGTAAATCCCTTTTCAAGAAAACAAATCCAGATCCAGTGGATTAGAGTAATTATTAACTAGTATGTTACGCCTGAAATTCTTAGAAAGGGTGAGGGTGATAATATTTCAACCACAGACAGGGAATTTTCTGAGATAGCCCCATAAATGCCACCTTCTCTTGTGATAATTGTAAGAAAAAAATTGTGAGATCCTACAGACATTTTTTAAAACCAAGCTTTCCCTGCTTCTTTGACCCTTGCGTATTATTTTATCTGATGTCATTTGCATTGTGTCAATTATATGTTAGCTTGTTTAAAATACTTCTTAATCACACAACTAGGTTAGAAATGAACCACAGAGTTTATCCTATCAGGCAGAAGGAAGGAAGGAAGGATTCACTTCCTATTCCAATTCTTAAGCCACTATTGTGAGGCAAGGAGGAGGAATCCTGGCACCTTTTGCAAGTCTATGGAATACAGCCCTAAATCCCTGGCATTGCTTAGCACCAAAATGGTTGCATTCAACTGGAAACAAGAAGTACTTCTCAAAATACAGTGGGACTGCTGTGACCCCATGGAAGAACAGGGTAATGAACTGTCCAGCTGTTACACACATCACGAGCCATTTAGCAAATGAGCTCTTGCTTTCGTCAGTTAAGATCTCTTTTTATTGCATTTATTTATTTATTTCCTAGGAAATACAGATCCCTGTCACATCACTCTAGTGAACGATATATCAAGTGACTTTTGAATCTTTTTGAATCCTGACATGAAGAGATTACTTTAAAAGCTAAGTCCTCTTATGTATTCATTGCTTACTGCTGCAAAATGTCACTCCTACAGCCAGGAAGCTGTTATCCTGCCAAACATGTAAGATCCAAGCCAGCAGGATCCAGTTCAATGGAACCCTTAGCCAACTTTGGGAAATGAATAGAATTTGTGACCCAGAACACAGGCAAGTATATAAACGAGTGGTCAGATACAGCTGTTCTACATCGAGCTTTCCAGGGAGTTCTCATCTGACACACAAAATGTTTTGTGTCTTTTGAAAATGCATTGGCTGCTGTTCTTCAAATGATTTCATGGCACATGCACACACTGGAACAATTGCTAAAAATGTTCACTGCTAGTTAAATGGTTTTTGCATAACGTTTGGGGTTGGAATGTTGCACTTCAGTTTGTAGCTTGCCATTCCCAGTTGTAGTTGTGTCACTTCCATGGTGTATCTGAGAAATCCAAAAGAAAAATGTCAGTTATGTATTATATGTGCCAACTGACTGAAGGGAAATCTTTTGACGTGTTCAGTAACATACATCATCTTCATATGTGCAGCTTCTAGAAACATGCTGAAAGTAAAATGACATGGGCAATTCGTTTTAGTAGATGAGTTTCTGGCATTCTTGGATTGCTATGTATCACCAGAAGCATTAAAGCAACCTAGACAAGTCCAGATAACCAAATACTGCATTTCTAAGGACAGCAAGACATTAGGCAAGATTAATACATTTATGAATCATCCTTCCATTCAACGAACGCTAGCAAGTTTACAATAAAATCATAGAAACAATAACATGAAACAATTCCAAATGAAACAAAACTAATAAACACACATTGCAATGAAACAGAGGAACCTTCTAGAACGCTCCTAACATATTGTGGATTCCTAGGTCTTGAATCTGCTTTGTTATCATCCTACCCTGCATCGTTTCCTCAGGGGAATCAGAACTTCAGAAGCACCTTTATTGACAGTAGGCATGGATATATTGGTTGTGGACAGGCCTGCCAAACTGGACATGTTCTTTTGAAGTAGGGAATACTACTTTGCACAATGTGTTGTTAACGTGTGGAATTCAGTACCATAGAATATAATGTCACCAAAGTGATAGAAGATAAGGCTATGGTTACCAGCCTTGATGGCTTTATATTACCTGAAGGATCTGAGGTACCTTTCAACAATGTTGCTGGGAAACATGTGCAGAAGGGGGAGTTATTGTAGTAATGTCCTCCTCATGGGTAGCTGGCCAATGTGTAAGCAGAATTCTGGATGAGATAAGTCTTTGGTATCTTCTTATCTTCTTACCCATTGTGTCACTAGAGAAGTGGATCAAAAGCTCAAAAATTCAGACCTTTGATTCATCAGAGGAACTCTCAGGTAGAGGAAGGTTAAAAGGGAGAATGAAATCTACTCAGCATTTTTGGTTTGACAGTAGCAGAAGACCAAAAATGCTGCAAGTCAGTTGATGGTCATAATTTCTCCTCCCAGTAATGCCCTTATGAGCCACATTATCTTATCATGTAGCATCATTTGTCAGTGATTGGCATATTTATTTCCAAACAGACTCTCTCTGGGAAACATCACTCACAGGGGCCAGGGGCCTTTTTGCTTTTAGAAAGACATCCATGGCTGGTATTTTAATTTCTCTTGTCTTACTCCTTAGGAATGTACTCATAGTGAACCTCTGAAAAGCTACACATGAATATGGAAGGAGAGGGCTTTTTATTTTTCAGTGACACTCATTAATTAGCCACTCACTCAAACTGGAAATATGGCAGCTGCTTTCTCTCTGCAATTGTTTTTGGCTGGCTTTGTCCATCTTCAGTGCTGAAAATGTATGTTTTCATCTGGATCTCACTCTCATACAGTCATACACACATGTGATGGTTTTCTTTGTTGGGGTGTATTCAGGAAATAAGACACACAGCAAACAAACAAGTAATAAATCTTCAGTGGGTGCAAGGCCACAGTCACTGCATCACCATAAGATGTCATTTCATCTTTGATCACAGCTTTACAACTATGCTAAATACTCAGAACCCAGAAGGACACCCAGTAAGTCAGAGCTTGAAAAGGAAATAGACTGAGTGTCCCTCTGGTCTCTTCATTTGTTATTAGGAATCTTTGATACATCAAAAGGATATCTCATGCACGTTGCAACCAATGGAAAAAGCACAGCTCTTTCAGTAGTGATGTGCTATACTAGCAGCACAGATAACATTAAAGCTGAATACTGTCGCACCCCCCCCCCCAATCAGCTGGAGAGACATTCCTATGGATCAATGTTCTCTCTCTCTCTCTCTCTCTCTCTCTCTCTCTCTCTCTGTCTCTGGAAGACATTGGATTTGGCACAACTTATCACCTCATCTTATCTGTAGGAATTAGTTCACGTTCTGGTAGTGATACACTAGCTGAGGACATGGAAGCCACCAGCTGCCAGAGGTCTATTGCATTGTTTATGCAATTCCCTGGTAGGAGAGAGCATGAAATAGGGAGCAGGATTGTCCACTATCCTCACACAGTCTCTACCAGCTGATATAAACCACAAAATCTGTACTACTTCATTTTCCAGATCACGATTGCTTTTCATAAGTGCAGAGCTAGAGTGTTGCCTTTAGTCTTGCACTCCTTATTTCACGAAGAAATCAATAGTACTCATGCAAGTGAGACATTATATTGTATCACTCCTATCCCAGCAATGAAAAACTTTTGAAGCCTAGGGGATTCCTGTCCTTCCCCTGTCAACTTATTTGAGATCTACAGCATCACTGCCAGGCTTTGGACAGAAAAATATCGAGATTGTATGTGACTCTATGATCCAACACAGTATGACCAGAGGTATCTCCTCATCAACCTTACTTGCTCCTTTCAGTGTTCGGAATATATATGAATTTATTAGACTGCCTTGCATTGAGATAGATGTTCCATCTTCTAGCCTAGTTTTATCTACTCTGATTAGCAATCACTCATCAAGTTATCAAAATCTTTTCATAGAATCTTAGAACTGTAGAGTTGGAAGAGACCACAAGAGCCATCCAGTCCAACCCCCTGCCATGCAGGACCCTCCATCAAAGCATCCCTGACAGATGACAATCCAGCCTTTGTTTAAAGACCTCTAAGGAAGGAGACTCCACTACACTCTGAGGGAGTTTGTTCCACTGTCGAACAGCCCTTACTGTCAGGACGTTCCTCCTAATGTGGAGGTAGAATCTCTTTTCCTGAGGCTTGCATCCATTGTTCCGGGTCCTGTTTTATCATATATATTCTTCCAGGAATATGTTCTTGTACTTCTGACAAAGACGACGCTAATTTGTTCAACTAGCTAGGTAACATGAAGCTTCTTGTGAAGGACACATGCTCATCTTTGTGGAATTAGGTGGGTTGCAGTGATAAAATTTTTTAATTTAAAAACAATTTCAGGAAAGGTATGCAAAAGGATCTTGTAGCACCTTTGAGACTAAGGTCATTTCTACGTGGATCAATTAAACTGGTTTCTACCTGCCTTCACTGTGACCTGTTTATATGATGCAGGTCCAGATCCTCAGTTCTAGTTCCACACCAAATCTGCCCTACCTCTCCCTTAAACTGGGGTAAAAAAATCACCTTTTACTCTGGATTTTCCAGGAAAATCTGGAACACTCTGCATTGACTGCCATATTCCATCATGGCACAAGGCAGTGCTCTACACATAAATTCTGCTGTGCTACTCAGTACTCTTGCCACTGCCACAAGTCACTCTCTCTGAGGTCATGAGGCACTCAGCCATGGGATGGGTGCTGAGTGCCTCATTTCTGACCTCAGAGGGAGTGATTTGCTCCAGTGTGGGCAGTACTGGAAAACAGAGTGGGAAACATGTGTAGACAGCTGACATCACTATGGAGTGTGGCAGTAATATAGGGAATCTGGGTCAGCTCTGGGGCCAGAATAGTCTGGGCTAGCGTAGATAAGCCCTAGCCTAAAGAAAGAAGCTGGTAGCATACGCTTTTGCATACTTGAGTCTACTTCTTCAGAGTCTACCTCCTCAGACTCAAATTTGCAAAAGCTCATGCTACCAGCTTCTTTCTTTCAATTTAATCTTAAAGGTGCTACAAGAGCACTTTGCAAACTGATTTTCCAGACTAACATGATTGTCTTTGAATTATGCCACTAATTTTAATTATTAATTTATTAATTATTTTAATTCTGCAAAGCAAACAGCACAGAACATACTACACATATCATTCTGAAAAGAGATTGCCTGTGGCAATCAAAGACACATTTCAAAAACTTTGCAAGGATTCCCAAGGATCATTCTTTATGATGTTGCTTGTCCTGTGAAGGAGAAGAGGGTGCTGAAGCTGAAATCTCTTCGGACAGTGTGGCAGACTGTATCTGATATTCATGACACTTCTCAAGCTCTGTTGCTGGACTTTTAGCTGAAAGTACTAGAGGTTAAACCTGGGATGTTTTTGCAAATAAACATGTGTTCTAATACTGAGCAATGGCCCTTCCTCTCTAGAGTAAAAGATGGAATCAGAATGCTTCCACTCTACTGTTGTCTTCCCTTCTACTGAAAACATAGAGTTGTATCAGTGACAGGATTAGAAAAATCCTCATGATGCTCTGGGAAGCCCATTGGCCATTAGACTAAACTCATGGTGAAACTGTGGCCTTGGGAACTGTTCAGTATTCCCATATGTTTTTCTTACAACTTTAGGTTACTCAGTGAATCCGCAATAAGTTACAAATCAATGCACATAGTTTTTGATGGGAGTGGAAGTAAAATCTCGACCCTAACTCATCTATGAATACATCTCTTAACTCAAATTAAAATACTGGTTCTTTCTGGACCAGCTCCATTATTAAGCATTATTTTTCCTTCAGTAAAACAGAATCTGAAAAGTGATTTCAAGAAATTACATTGCTCAGCAGCAAAGTTTGTCCAAAGGAGGGTGACTAAAATGGTGAAGGGTCTGGAAACCATGTCCTATGAGGAATGACTTAGGGAGCTGGGGATGTTTAGCCTGGAGAAAAGAAGATTAAGAGGTGATATGATAGCCCTGTTTAAATATTTGAAGGGATGTCATATTGAGGAGGGAGCAAGCTTGTTTTCTGCTGCTCCAGAGAACAGGACCGGAACAATGGATGCAAGCTACAGGAAAAGAGATTCCACCTCAACATTAGGAGGAACTTCCTGACAGTAAGGGCTGTTCGACAGTGGAACAAACTCCCTCGGAGTGTAGTGGAGTCTCCCTCCTTGGAGGTCTTTAAGCAGAGGCTGAATGGCCATCTGTCAGGGGTGCTTTGATTGAGACTTCCTCCATAGCAGGGGTTTGGACTGGATGGCCCTTGCGGTCTCTTCCAATTCTACGATTCTATGATATGTGTTCTCCATACAGAGGGTCCTTGGTTCCAACTCCAGCATCTTCATTGTAAAACAGTGGAGAGAGGGCAAATATGAGGAGATTCCCCATTCAGATAAAAATTCTGCTTCCACACCGAAGTTTTCCTTCTGTTTCCAAAATTCATGGCATTGCCATAAATCAATAGGTAATTTGAAGGCATATATACCCATGCCCCTAATTTCTAGCACTGCAGAGAGTGAGACACTGAAAACCATTCACATCTAGAACTCCTATTTGCTGAGTTCTCATTCCCAGGGCAACTTTGTCTGCCCCGTTTCTTTTGAGGCCTAAACTCTATTTCTAAATGCTCAAACATTTTAAGTTACTGCAATGCTAGACACGTGGGGCCTGAAGGAAAATTTTATTTGGGGAACAGAATTCTTATTTGGAGGATGTTCTCATTTTGTCCTTCCCTCATCCTCCTGAACATCCCCAGATAGTTCTAAGGAAGCATCTTGAAACTAATGTAAGACAACAATAAGGATTGAAAGAATATTTGCCATTATTCATGTCCCAGCTAAAAAAAGGTTTCTTGAAGCTTGAAAAACCCAATTGAGATGAAAAACATTGCTTCCAGACTTCTGTGCAGTTTTATCTTGGTATCGGAACATTCCAAACTATGTGGAGGCAGAATTTATCTGCACAGAAATGCACATGGGTTTTCTCAGTGAAAATAATGTCATTTTTCACAGAAAAGTTCCTACAGGACACAGAAAACCATGTATGTTTCTGTGCAGTATAATCCCCCAAAACTCTGTGGGATGTGTGAATGCAGGGAGAATACAGCACAGAAATAATTGTTTTCTTCAGCCATGGGGAGAAAACTACAGAAATTAATTGTCCTTGCATGCAAGGACATCCTACAATGCTAATACACAGACTCTCCTCAAAGCATTCATATTAAATTAACGAATGTACACAATTGCATGTTCGTCTTTGAAAATGTTCTGGTTATAGAGCTCCCTTCCTTTGCAGATCTGGCTGTCCCTGCTCTCCATACTATTTTCTTTCAAACATGAGTTCAAACCACTAGTTGTTTGTTTATATTGTTTTCATAGCAGTTTTAGTAAACATTTATCATTTTGATAATATTTCTAAAATTATATGTGTATATTTTTCATTTATTATTTTAGATATGTGTAATTTTAGATGTGATTTGTGATTTTTGTGTATTGGATATTTTAAATATTTTACGTAACTTGTAATTTTCACTAGGTTTTTTAGTGTAAGAATGTTAGCAGCCCTGAGCTCTTCTGAGGAAAGTGGGCTTTAAATTTTAAAAAATCAATTATGTATGTATATGAGATGCATTTTTCAACATTTCTGTATATACATAAAAGATAGATATACAATTATATATACACAATTTTTTGTTAGTTAATACTGCATACATTTGGTACAACACATGTAGGAGGTCTAACCTCTCCATCTGTAGTTGGTCTTGACAAGAGTTCACTCACAGATTGATTTCCTTTCACTACAGAGTTGGTATAGTGTAGCGATTTGAGTGTTGGCCTACAATACTGGAGACCAGGGTTCGATTCCCAGCTTGGCCATGAAACTTTGGGAAATTCACACTCTCTCAGCCCCAGGGGAAGGCAATGGCAAACCTCCTATGAACAAATCATGCTAAGAAAACCACATGATAGGGGCTCCTTAAGGCCATCATAAGTGGGGAACAACTTGAAGGCACATAACAACAAGATCCCAGAGCAGCCACCTCTTCATTGTCTGAATTGTCACTTCTTTATCTTCTCACTGGCAAACAGCAGCAGCAGTAACAGCCCCTGGAGGGGGAGGTTTGCATCTTCTCCAAAAATAGACATATACACTCGTAAGCCAGGTTTATCTGCATGTTCACCAAGATATGGGTGAAGCAATATATTTTTGTCATGTTCATATGCATTCACCCCTTCTCCTGCTCTCAACTGACGTAAAAGTTTGTATTTATATACATATTTGAACATGTATTTCAAAACATCTCTTCTCTCAAAACACATGTTTTTGAGCCAGGGAATGTGTCACATCATTGAGGAAGCATGAAAACTGATGGATAACTCAGTCCTGATCTGCACATTAGCCCAGAAGAGAGATTTGTATTGGAATTTGTAAAGAGCAGATTCCTCAGACATCCATAGTTCTGCATCTAGTGTTCTTTTCCAACTCTTGTGGACCACCAGGGATGAGGGAAAGAACCAATCTTTTTCTGTTTCCATAATAATACCCACACACAATGAAGCATTCCTGGTTTACAGAAACCTAAAATATGGAATTATTCTCTATTTTTGTAATGATTTCTGCTCTTGTTTTTCTAAATGCATGGGAGGGTGCCTCCAAAGTAATCTGAGTGCATTGTTGCATTTTTAAATGTATCTTTCACACATAGATTTGCAGAAAGTTACCCTATGCCAGAAAAGATAATTGCATTAGCATGTTATTCTGTTTCTTTGGCAGCTGATGACAAGATTGCAACTTCATGTCTTGGCATTTTCATCCTTTTTATTGCCTTTGTCTCATCTCATTGTAGAAACCCCTAGTTGAAAGAAATGGGTGGCATGCTGTCAAAATGTTTGAGGTTTGTGTGTGATGTAACGTCTCTGATAAATAAATAAACAAATAAAAACCTTCTGTTGATTTCTATTAAAAATAATTTAAAGCTGTGTGCTTAGCTGAAATAAAGCTACTCTGAAATTGGTGGGATTTACTTCCAGTTTAGAATCAGATTCTAACACATGCTCACAAGATATGTATGACTACCTTTGATATTTTCCATGATACAAAAGCCACAAAGCAAGTATCTGTCTTCTCCAGTAATAGCAGAGATTGGAAGGCAAATCGCATTAATGCTGTGGCCTTACAACCATGCCCTCTAACATTTCACAGATGAAAATTGGGCCAAGTCATGTTGGGCAAGCAACATGAGAGTATGGTTAAAATGGCAAAAGTTATGAATGGGGAAAAAAAGAACTCAGGGATTGGGGGAGGGAACATGCACACTGTTCAAAAATATGCAGAGAAAAATGAGTACGTTCAAAAATTGTTTATTCCAAACACAGTTCCATCAGTTATAGAATCATAGAATCATAGAATCGTAGAGTTGGAAGAGACCGCAAGGGCCATCCAGTCCAACCCCCTGCCATGCAGGAAATCCAAATCAAAGCATCCCTGACAGATGGCCATCCAGCCTCTGTTTAAAGACCTCCAAGGAAGGAGACTCTATCACCCTCCGAGGGAGTGCATTCCACTGTCGAACAGCCCTTACTGTCAGGAAGTTCCTCCTAATGTTCAGGTGGAATCTTTTTTCCTGGAGCTTGCATCCATTGTTCCGGGTCCTGTTCTCTGGAGCAGCAGAAAACAAGCTTGCTCCCTCCTCAATATGACATCCCTTCAAATATTTAAACAGGACTATCATACACCCTCTTAACATACTCTTTCCCAGGCTAAACATCCCCAGCTCCCTAAGTCGTTCCTCATAGGGCATGGTTTCCAGACCCTTCACCATTTTTGTCACCCTCCTTTGGACACGCTCCAGTTTCTCAATGTCCTTTCTGAATTGTGGTGCCCAGAACTGGACACAATATTCTAGGTGGGGCCTGACCAGAGCAGAATACAGTGGCACTATTACTTCTCTTGATCTAGACACTATACTTTTATTGATGCAGCCTAAAATAGCATTGGCCTTTTAAGCTGCCGCATCACACTGTTCACTCATGTTCAACTTGTGGTCTACTTGGACTCCTAGATCCCTTTCACACGTAGTTTCATTCAGCCAGGTGTCCCCCATCCTATATCTGTGCATTTTATTTTTCCGCCCTAAGTGCAATACCTTACATTTCTCCGTGTTGAATTTCATTTTGTTAGCTTTGGCCCAGCTTTCTAGTCTATTCAGGTCATTTTGAATCTTGATCCTGTCCTCTGGGGTATTAGCTATTCCCCCTAATTTGGTGTCATCTGCAAATTTGATAAGTATGCTCCCAATTCTGTCATCCAGGTCATTGATAAAGATGTTGAATAGCACTGGGCCCAGGACAGAGCCCTGTGGGACCCCACTGGTCACTTCTCGCCAGGATGAAAAGGAGCCATTGTTGAGCACCCTTTGGGTTCGGCCGGTCAACCAATTACAGATCCATGTAACAGTTCCTTTGTCTAGCCCACATTTTACCAGCTTGTTTGCAATTATGTCATGGGAAACCTTGTCAAAGGCCTTACTGAAATCAAGATATACTATATCCACAGCATTCCCTTCATCTACCAAGCTGGTAATTTTATCAAAGAAAGAGATTAGGTTTGTCTGGCATGACTTGTTTCTCTGAAACCCATGTTGACTTTTTGTGATTATGGCATTGCCTTCTAGATGTTCACAGACTCTCTGTTTAATGATCTGCTCCAGAATCTTTCCTAGTACTGATGTCAGACTAAATGGACGATAATTGTTGGGATCCTCTTTTTTCCCCTTTTTGAAGATGGGGACAACGTTTGCCCTCCGCCAGTCTGCTGGGATCTCTCCTGTTTTGCAGGAGTTTTCAAAGATTATTGCCAATGGCTCCGATATTACATTTGCCAGTTCTTTTAATACCCTTGGATGGAGTTCATCAGTTTCCACATATGTGAGAAAATTTGCACACTTTGGAAATGGACATAAAATTACATGTGAATTTCTGTGTGGGGAGGGAGTTCCCCCCTCATCTAACATGCATGGCAATAGCTTAGTGCAGCGATAGCGAACCTTTTAGGGGCCGAGTGCCCAAACTAAAAAGTCTTCTAGCACCGGGTGTTACCCAGTGCCAGGGTGGGATTTCTTCCCTCTGGGTGTGGGACTTCTGATCTCCAGGATTGGGACTTCTGAGATGGGACCCAGAGACAGCTGAAGCCCAAGGGGCAAGGTGGGGGAGAAGAAGAACAGGCACTAACCGTTCCCAGTTTTCTCCCCAGCCTTCTCCCCACACTGTCTTCAGCCACCTCCAGAGAGGCAGCTGGAGGCCAGGGAGGGTTGGGAAGGAGGAGGAACAGGCACACGCCTCTTCCTCCTCCTCCCTGCCCTCCACATGCAGGGAGAAATGGCTTTGCATGTCAGCTCTGGCACGCATGCCATAGGTTCGCCATCACAGGCCTAGTGGTTCAAGGAGACATCTTGACAAAATCATCTATTCTTACACAATAGAGGGAAGAAGAACAAGCCAGTAGTTCTCCTATTGAAATGCACGAGGGAAGCCATCATGTCACCCCTGGTATATTCTAAATCTGATTATAACTACCCAGACATCTGGATAACTATCCAGTTTATGAAAGTTTGCTCCAAGATAATCTGCTGCTAGGTACTGTGGAAATGACCTGTCACTGACCTCATTCAATGCATACTCTGATAGAAAGGATCATATATTTATAACATGCTTCATATATATCTGTTAAAACATATCTTAAAAACAAACAAGAACAGGAAATTCCACAGGCAGGCATTTTGCCCATCTTATACTGTTGCCGGACATCTTAAGAGCTTCATACCATGATCAGCCTGGGTAGAAGCAAACACAGGTGGTCCCAAAGGAGCATGTTGGCACCACAAACACTGTATGTCTGCCTCAATGTTTCAGGATAGTGCTAGGGTAGGACTAGTCCAGAGCCTTAGATTTCAGGGCCAAAACTCAAGAGCTGCCTAGAAATCATTTGGAGCATTTAAAAAATCATTCGCATATGCCCTTCCCACAGACTATACTTTTCCCACCCTTGATTTAAGAGAAACCAGTCCTACTGCACATACCTTTTGTAGTGAAGAAGACATCTGGGGTCTGAGTTGGTACCATTCGGTGTTGCCTATATGGAATGTTGCAAGAAATACTCATCTGGGACAAAAGGCTTATATACCTGTGGTTCAGATCAGGGCTGTGTAATATGATATATTGCATAGTACAATTCATATAGAAATGGCTGGATTTCCTTCCTTCCTTCCTTCCTTCCTTCCTTCCTTCCTTTTTCTTTTCTTTTTCTTTTTCTTTTTCTTTTTTTGAATAAAAACTTGCTTGTACAAACCCAACATGATTCACAGGCCCTGTATATTTTTGCATAATTGACATTCACACTGAAAGTTCTGCTTGCAGAAAGGGAGGCTACACAAGCCAAACACCCATACTGGAAGGACTGTTCAATGTCACTTGAAGAACAAAGTTCGGTAAGCCTCTGTGTACTTTGAGTCAAACTCAGACTCATCCAAATGCAACACCAGATTAAAATGGAGTTCATCCATGACCCTATTGTTATTCAGGCCTTCTTGTCAGTTTCTAAATAACATTTTACCTTTGAAAATGTGGAGAGGTATCTGGTGATCTTTGAAACAAGACTGGAACTGTCATGTTTTTCCAGCAGTATGGGTTATTCATTTTCTTATGCCTTCACAGACTGAATCAGAGGGAAGAAAAATTAGAAATCCCATGCTAGCCAATTGTTATTTCTTGCCTAGCAGTGTCAACCTATAATTCTCTCTTTGTGGTATCTTCTTCCCATTGCTAGTTACTTTCTCTTTCCTCTTGAAGACATGTGTGTGTGTGTGTGTTTATTCTACTTTGGTTTTTGTTTGCCAAGAGACCGAGAGGACTGACACCTGAGGAGACCATGTTATCAATTTTTTGGGTCACCTCACAAGATTTCATGGGAAATATTTATGGAGAAAAACAAATCTTGTTTCTCTCTCTAGTAATCTCTGGGAAAACTGAATGGATTTTGAGATTTCCTTTTATCATCTAATAGTCACTCTGGTGTGTAGTGCGTGCCTAAACACCCTAAAGGTACCACATCCCATCTGACCCTTGAAGCATAATAGGGTCATACTTGGATGAGAGACTACCAATGTTACAGGTGCTGTAGGCTATATTTCAGAGGAACTGGCTAGCAAAATCACTTCTGAGTATGCCTTGCCCAGGAAAACCCTATGGAATTCATGAAGTCACCATAAGTCATCAGGTGTCTTGAAGGCACACACACACATACACATAAGCACAAACATGCTCTGACTAGATGCTTTTCCAAAGCACTAGAGGCAGTACAGTTGGCTTCAGGTTTGCGCTCTCAGCTTGTTTAGGAGGTCCAGTAAAACGGCCTGAATCACTGCTGCAACTTGTTCTACCTATGCTTCTATACTTGCCTCAAAACTCTCTCTTTGCAAAGCAATCCTCATTACATGTTCTCCCTGCCTGCTGCTTCCAGTGCTGCCTCCTTTCTTTGCTTTCATTAAAATGGCAACTCATTCTAGGAAAGGGTACCTGGAATTAATCTCTTCCGGAATACACTCCTTCTGTTTGTTAATTTAACATGTTTATGCAATTGCTCCTGCTCAGATTTCTGCCTCATGGCCAAGACAGCAAAGAATGCTAGATTGAAAATAGCCCCCTAATCCTTTTTCTGTAGCGTTTCCTACATTATGCACAAACTTTAGAAAGGCACTCTCTTCTTCCATAATGGGGTTCTTTTCACTCTGCCATGATTCATGGTGAGACATTTCCCATACTGAGAATATAGAAATAAATGGAGGTGCTGAGGCAACAGCACCACGAGAAAGGGAAGTACACGAATAAATGGCCCATTTGAGTGCATAGTCTGTAAACCTAAACTTACTGATGTGGGGAAGTGGGAACCCATTGGTTTAGGGATGTGGTTGAAATACATTCAAGCAGAACTGACTTCAATACATACTGTATTAGACAGCAAGTATTAATTATCCAGCATGAATAAAATTCAAAGCTCAAAGCATTTCTTAAAAGCCAGAGAGTCTAGAAAGGTCTGGATCACACTCAATAATTTCCTAATATTTTAGGACTAAATGGTGCGTTCCAGACGCGCAAAAAGTATGTACTAGGTACGTACTAGGGTTAGGAAAGGGCGTCCTTTCCGGATGCCCTAACCCTAGTATGTACCTAGTACGTACAAAATGGTGGCGCCCATTCTACATGGGTGCCACCATTGGGACATCATGACCGCGCCGCCTCCAAATGGAGCGGTACGGAAGTGACGTCCTGGTGCCGTGCGAGGGCACCTGGGGTGCCCTTTCCACGGCGCTGGAAGGTGCTCTGAAACGGAGCTCCTCCCAGGTTTGTGTCATTGGGCACAGCCTTTAAACAGCTGCGCTAGCGACACAAAAGAGAAAGGGGCCAAGCGGCCCCTTTCTCTGTCTCCCCGCCACTGTTGGGTGTCCTTGGGGCATGAAGCCCCAAGGATACCCCTTCCAGGCCGGGGGGAAGCGGCCTGGAAAGCAGCAGATCGGGGCCTCACGGCTTGGAAAGCAGCAGATCGGGGCCTCAGAGGCTGCCTCTGTGGCAGCTGAGGCCCCAATCCAGCGGGGAAAGGGGTGGGAACAGGCCGCCCCAAAAGGGCGGTCTGTAAACCGCCCATGACACCTATGGCCCAGAACAGACAGGCCCTTTGGGACGTCCTGATGACATGCTAGGGTTGCCTCAGGTTGCCATTTCCAGATGTCCTGCAGCCATCGCACGTGACGAGGGCATCAAAATGGTGGCATCCTGTACACACAGAGCCGCCATTGTTACGCAAGTGCCACACGGCATCCGTACGGCGCCATGTGGCATTTGCGTAACGAGTGCACCAGTGGCACACTGTGGCGCACTCGTTATGCTGCCACTGTGGCATAGAAAGAACCTGCTTTTTGCAGGTTCTTTTTCCGCCAGCAGGAAGCCTCGCCATTTGGTGGCGGAGGCTTCCCGGTGGCAGAAAACCAGGCACCAGCAGGCCGCCCTTTTTGGGCAGTATGTACCCCGCCTATATTAATAAACTGTGCTCTCTACCTGTCTTAATTTGTCAGGGTAGTCCTGATTGATTTTCTATTACACACAACTATAATCCCCACAATTTCACACACTTCACTATACACTGCAGGAATATAAAAGGAGCCCTGTGGACAAAGTCAAGATCAGGACAAGGGCTTGTTTAGTCTACCATGCTGTTTGTAGGGTGCCCATCAAGATGACATTGGGATTACCTCACCATATTCTCCAACTGTCCTGATTTCAGTGAAAGTCCCAGGTAATCCTTTGCTGAGCCACTTTTTCAGCTGCTTTTAAAATGTCCCTATTTCTCTTACCTCCACTCACTTTTTGCCTTTGCCCTCAGCTAACTACAGTTGCTCTAAATTGAGTTCAAAGAGTAAAGTAGTTTATAGTCAATTAACTCAGCAGGGAGAAGTGGAGAGGAGGGGATAAAATCTTGCCTTTCCCAGTACACTCAGGAAAAAGCAAACAGCTACAGTTGTTCCTGGCTTGTCAGTTCTTCCTCATTAACAGCTATTGTTATCTCAGCCACACTCCAAAGTTGCATGGCCTCTTGTATTGTGATTTTCATCTATGAAATGTTGGAAGATCTGTATAAAATGACAATGAGGAAATTGAGATTGTTAAAGATTTCTCATACCTTGGATCAAACATTGATCAGAATGCAGCCAAGAAATCAGAAGAAGGCTGGGAATGGGAAGGGCAGCAAGGAAAGCCCTAAAAAAAGATCCTAAAGAGTAAAGATATACAACTGAGCTCTAGAATTACAATCATCCAAGCCATTATATCCCCCATCACCATGTATGGATTTGAGGACGAGACAACAAAGAAAGACAGCATAAAGAAAACCAATTCATTTGAGATGTGGTGCTGGAGAAGACTGCTGAGAATATTGTGGAAGGCCAAAAAGACAAACAAATTAGTCCTTGAACAGATCAAGCCTGAAATATCCCTAGAAGCCAAGATGATCAAATTGAAGCTGTAATTCTTGGCCATATCATGGAAAGGAACTTCCTGACAGTAGAGGCTGTTCAACAGTGGAACACACTCCCTCAGAGTGTGGTGGAGTCTCCTTCTTTGGAGGTCTTTAAACAGAGGCTGGATGGCCATCTGTCGAGGATGCTTTGATTGTGAGTTCCTGCATGGCAGGGGATTGGACTGGATGGCCCTTGTGGTCTCTTCTAACTCTATGATTCTAAGGCATCACTCATTAGAAAAGGCAATAATTCTGAGAAAGGATGAGGGTAGTAGAGAGGAAGATGACATACCTGATGTCTAGTCTTAATTAGGGAGATAACAGGCATGAATCTTCAAAACATAAACAGAGAAGTGGAAAACAGGGGGTCTTGGAGATGTCTCAGTTTGAGGGCAGTTAACAACAACAACAACAACAACAACAACAACAACAACATGTATTAAATGTACAGTATGCAGCTAAGAGCCAAATGAGAGCCAGCATGGTGTAGCGGTATGTGTGTTGGACTACAACTCGGGAGACCAGGATTCGAATCCCTGCTCAGCCATAGACTGCAGATAGGTGGTCTTGGGGAAGTCACACTCTCTCCATCTCACAACAACAGCAACAACAAATGCAGCTGAGATTTACTTTCCTTTTTTACTTGAAAGCAAGCATATAGGGCCTGATTGAAATTGGACTCAGCTGATATGGTAGGGGACATTTGATCCCCTAAATTTTCCACTTGTCTACATTCATTCACATACTTCCAATAATTGTTTTTTAGCTGCCCTTTGGGGGAAGGGGACATAAGGAAAGACAGCTGGGGCTAGGTTCAAGCCCTTATGTGTTTAACTGTTAATAAATAATAAAGAGGTTTAAAGTATACAATATTTCTTTCAGGGGTCCCATGAAGCCTGTTAACCTTTTGACATAACTTTGAATTACATGTTCAGCTGTGAGAAAGTGGTCTCACAAAATGATAACCTACAAAGCTGAGTTTGTACCCAGTTAGCTAGGAACCTAGAGCGGATGCCAGTGAGGAGGTGCAGTTAGCTCTAGAATATTGTTGACAAAACAGCTGGAGACATCTGGATCTCTGGTCAGCAGGTTGGCACCTGCTAGTTTTGTGGCTTCATGCAGCCTGGAATACGTGCACAGTGCTTTCTCCGCCAGATAAGTAGTTATGGGTGGAACAGTAGGCTCAGCTGCTGCTAAACAACCTTGAAGAACTGGGCTGGAATGGGGGAATGTGTGTCCTTACCCTGGAGGCCTCTAAAGGCTGGTGATGGCTTTGAAAAGCATAGCTGATCTTGATTTAGAGCATTTCTGAAGAGCAGCCAGTTTTTTGCCCATATTCAGCCTCCATCTCACTAGGGATGCAGGAATCTGACAATATTGGTTTTACTCTCAAGCTTCCTATTATTATTATTATTATTATTATTATTATTATTATTATTTTCTTATATCCCACCTTTCTCCCAATACAGGGACCCAAGGCATGAAACTCATGCTTCCAAGCTTACAGTCATTTTGTCCCATTTTTGCATGACTTCTTTATATTTTTAACTCCTCATAAAAATTGTTAAGAATTTTCATGCACATTTCTTCACATTAGTAATTTCTGTGCAGAGTTTTGCATAATACAGTACATGCATTTTGGTGGGTGTTTTCTTATATGTATGCATACATTGTTTTTACTAATACACTAATATTTCTGTTTTCATTTTTTGATTGGAAAACTGATTTTTTTTAAAAAAAAAAAACTGTGACCATCAAAGTATAACTGTATTTTAGTGTATCTTTTGGTTCAGGCCTTTTTGAAGACACCGTGGAAGCGTGGAGAAGAGCATATATTTGAAGCATCTTCCTTGGAGCCATTGTGGGGTATGGTTGGAGCACTGAAGTGTGATTTGAGAAGTCCAGCTTCCAGCCCCCTCAGCCATGAAGCTTACTAGGTAACTTTGGGACAGTCACTGATACTCAGTGTGCATCTATACTGTAGAAATAATGCAGCTTAACACGATTTTAATTGCTGTAGCTCATCCTATGGAATCCTGTGGTTTGTAGTTTTACAGGGTCTTTAGCCTGCTCTGCTAAATAGTGCTGGGCTTCACAAAACTACAAATTTTATTCCTGCATTTCTGCATTTGGTCTGGTTTTTACATGTGAAATGTTAGAGAATATGCATATTTGGTGAAAGACTTATTTTGATTTATTCTGAATATCTCATTCTTCAGTAGTGTTATGAGAAGGAAAACCTCTGCATCCACCTTTTCCACATCATGTATAATTTTACAAATCCTTAGCACATCCCCCTCCATACTCACTTTTTTTTCTAAACTGAAAGGCAATAAATATTGAAACCCCTTATCATGTAGCTGTTCCTCCAGGTCCTTGATCTTGTTTGTCTATTGGGGCTTAAAAGAGTTATGGATTCAGTCACACAGTTCTTGGAATTATGGCCTATTTGCAGAAATTTCAATTTGGGAGGCCTAATTTTCTTGGAACATGGTTGCCCATTTTCACTCAGCCAATGATTTCCAGTTGTGTAGCCATGTGTTGTGTAGCAGTTTCATCACTGGCATGTAGTACATTTAGCAAGATCATGTTTATTGCTTAGGCACTTCAACTGCTCATAAAGCACACACAAAAGTTAATTTGCATTGAATCAAGCACATGCTGTCACAGCATATTCATGACTGACTTCATTCATAGAAGTCAGGCCCGAAAACTGGCTGCCACATGCAGAGAGAGTTGTGGGAACAAATCCTGAAAGGGCAAGAAAAACACATTAAAAGTCACTCTCAAAGAAAGAGTAGAAAATTGTTTCATTAAAACATGCTGGCAAAACTTTTGACCCATCATGCCAAACATAACCAGCCAACAACAATGGAGTCCAACAAAGTTCTCAGTAATCTATAGAGTGTGTTATATGTTGAACTTTGATAATAAAATGCTGACTCCAAGCAAATACCAATACATTCACTGGTCTATTAAAAAGGTCCTATACTGTACCCTGGTAAGATTCTACCAGGATTATATCACAGTTTTGTTCCTAGGCCAAAAGAAGAAAGGGGACTGAGAGGCTGAAAACTGGATGATAACACAAAGGAAATCCTCTTTTAAAAAAAACATAAACAAACAAAAAACACCTTCATCTTTGAGCTTGTCTACACTGGTGAAAAATACTGTACTCACCAGAAGCCTATACTGGCCATCCTGACAATGTCTGGCTACTGTACTTCCAGGCATATTTTGCTCTGAACCTGGCTTTGCTCTGAACTAAGCAAAGTCAGGGAATATCCTGGTGTTTCCTGGAAACCCCCAAGTGAACTTGGATTCTTTTGGCATTTAAACAGCTGAACTGTGTCTGATTTGGGCACAATTTAGTTGTTCACAATCCAAAAGCCATGCCATCTCCCTTTCCCATGCTGAGCAGTGCAGGGAAAGGGGATGGTCTGTTTTTGGAACCGCCACCACCGCTACTTCTTCATGTGCAGGAGCTCAGTGTAAAACCTGCCTGGCACACCACCACTTCTGCTGAGGTCAGAAATGGGTGCCCAGACTCCTTGTTGAGCATATCTCCAAGTAGCCATTTCGGACCTCAGAAGAAACAATGGCATGCTGGGCAGCCTATACATGGAGCACCTGCCCATGAGTAAATGGCAGTGGTGGCTTCAAAACAGCAGGTATTGACCTGGCCGATGAGGTATTGACCTGGCTGGCCCATGTGCACAATGACGTAGTGGCTTACCAGATTCAGCATGGTACATTTGGTCACCATTGTGTTCAGTCCAGGGCCAGGCTAGGCATACTGCTCTGTAATGGTCAATAGAATAAACAGCTGGTTTAGATACGTCCTTTGTGAAATATTTAAGAATTGCCTTGAAATTCCCCATACATTTTACTCAAATTTCACATTAGGTGAAATCTGGGAACAACCTAGGATGTTATAGAAGATCCTTGAATGCTAACAGTAATCTTTACCAAACTTTTCTGAGTTTCCTTTCAAATTCAAATTCAGATATTTTGTCCACTGAGGAATTCCTACCATGACCTAAATTTGCTTCAAATACCAGTTAAGGCAAGAAGTCAATGGCAGGTCCTCTTGTTTTGGCTTCTTTCTTCAGACTGCAAATCAGAGGGTTGTTAAATACTTGGCAGGCTACACTACATGTTTAGTGGGCTGTGTTAGATTTCTCAGGTCACAAGGTGTCCAGCCCTGCTTTAAAATATAACTGCATGTTTGTCTCTCTCCCTCTCTTATTTCTCTTTCTTGCTCACTCTCTGTACATCTATATGGAGAGAAAAGTAATCTTAGTTTTAATAAGCGTGTCTACTGGCATAGGAAGCTATTCAGATTCATTAACAATAAGCCTACAGATAGGAGAGGCTACAGATAGGGAGCATGTGAAACCATGCCAGAAGTCAGTTATGCTCCACTACATCTTATGCCAGACATAATCTTAGCAGCAGTAAGAATCCTCTTTGTAACCAGTTAAGCATGCTGGAATTAAGGAAAAGGGGAAAAGGAAAATTAAAACATTCAATATGGGTTTACAACGGATATATGTGACAAATGTCACTTGAGTAGAAATAATCTGCCCTAGAAGGTACGGAACAAATATCAACACAGGAAGAAAGATTAATGTTGAAACAATCAAAACAAACAAAGCCAAATAATACAAGTAGAAGGTGGTTGAAGCAACCAAAAATACTAACTGTGGTCTGATGCAGGTAGAAGCAGACTTACCAGACAGTGAAGTATATTACATACTGTTGAAATAAAAATACAACAATGCTATTAGTTACAGTTGAGGAGGCTTGGCCTAGTGCCCCACTACAAACCCCAGGATTCCATAGCATATCATCTTAGCAATTAAGTGGAACCATAGTGCTATATAACTGTGTTTTTTGTTTATATAACCTCCAGACCTACTGCTGGACTCTACTGAGGGAAAAGGACTACTGGTGACGTTGCATGGCTAAACCAACCATAGGAAATAGGTGAGGGAGCGAATAGTATATTCTCAGTGGGTGTGTACAGGTATGGTTTTACAACACAGTCTTTCCACCTCCTGCTCCTAATAAGGGTGATAACATCATGATTACGCAGAGTTCTATAAACACGCACACACAATTGGCACTGGACCTCATATTTCTCATCCCTATCTGCTAAAACTACGTAAGGCTTTGGTAGTACAAACCCACCTCCTACAACTTCCCAGAAAGCATGCAACTTCAGCATATGTCCCCTTCTCCATATTAGGTAACGCTAAGTGTTCATTTTTTGAGATATAAAGGGGAGGGAATGTGTGTTTATTTTAAGTGGAAGGTTTTAATCAAGCTTAGTCAACAATATAGACCATTCTCTAGGAACCGCAATGTTTTCATTTATTGAATAATCGACCAGAATTAATGCTGATGTGAGACATTCAAATTGCACATCTGATGATGTTGCATTCATAGCTTTTTAAAATCGGTTCCTTATGGGGAAGGGAAAGAAGATCTAGGGGCAACTTTAGGACTAAAAAACTCCTACGGGCCTGAAACTGATTGTTCTGCATCTGCAATGTATTATGCATCATTGTTTGTCCTGTCTAGTTTAGTAGCTCCAATTAAGACTAATTCATCTTTGTTTCAGTTGCTGGAAATAATATAATATCAGCCAGGAGGCTGCTACATCAACAAAAGACCAATACAGACAGAAACTTCTTCTAGTCTACACAAAGGAACTGGGAGTATTCATTGGGAGGTCTGACATGAAGTGTTCTTAGTACAGGATAGCACCTCACTCTATAGGTGTTCTGTCCACCCATTCATGAGAATTGGTTAACCTGTACCGGGGCCTGGGAGTTACATCTAGCTGGTTAAAAACAAAATGCTCCATTGGTTTTCTTCCAGACAAGATGGAAAGTATTGAATGAGCTGATCTTTTCCAAAAGTTAGACACACCATAAATGTGTAAATTTCAGGGTCATCACTAAGGGATGCCAGGGGGGCACACCAGATAACATCTTAAATGGGGGTGATACCACTGCTCCCCAAACATCTACCTTTGTGGCATTTGCCTGTGTGCCTTTAAAACACTAGATCTCAACAGAAGAGATGGGGTCAGTGGGGTGAGGATCAGTGGGAGAAGAAAGGAGAGGCCTTAGGACAGGGGTCGGCAACCTACGGCCCGCGGGCCGCATGCAGCCCGCCAAGGCCTAGGATCCAGCCCCAGCCCGGCCCTGCCACAGATTGCCACTGGGACCTTTGGCCTCCAGTGCAAGTGCACGAGGGCTTTGGCCTCCGGCGCAAGCGCGTGGGGCCTTTGGCTTCCTGCACAAGCGTGCGGTGCCTCTGGCCGCCAGCGCAGGCATGCAGGGCCTTTGGCCACCGGCGCAGGTGCGCGGTGCCTCTAGCCGCCGGCGCAGGCGTGCGGGTCCTCTGGCCGCCGGTGCAAGCACGTGGGGGCCTTTGGCTTCCCATGCAAGCACACAGTGCCTTTGGCCACCGGTGCAGGCGCGCGGGGCCTTTGGCCGCCGGCACAGGTGCACGCGGCCTCTGGCTGCCGGCGCAGGTGCGCGGGGGCCTTTGGCTTCCTGCGCAAGTGCGCGGGGCAAGCGGCGGGCAAGGGGGCAAGGAGGAGAAAGTGGGGGCAAGAGGCGGGCAAGGGGGTCAAGGAGGAGCAAGCGGGAGCAAGAGGTGGGCAAGGGCGGGCAAGGGGGCAAGGAGGAGAAAGTGGGGGCAAGAGGTGGGCAAGGGGGGCAAGGAGGAGCAAATGGGGCAAGAGGCAGGCAAGGGTGGGCAATTGTCTATAGAAGCCTCAGAAACATGCATTTATATTAACATTTTTTTAAAAATCAGCAGATTTTTTGGCGTGTCCTCCATGTTTTTAATTTTAAAAGTGTCCTCCATTTTAAATTTTTGTCCTACATTTCCCCCGGTTTAATTTATTTAATTTATTTATTATTATTATTATTATTATTATTATTATTATTATTATTATTATTATTATTTTGCTTCAGCCCCCTGAGTTGTCTGAGGGACAGCAACCCAGCCCCCGGGTCAAAAAGGTTGTCTACCCCTGCCTTAGGATATTTTTAAAAATTAAAAATTAATTTTTTAAAAAATATAGCAATAGCAAGTACATTTCTATAGTGCTTATCAGTGCACTTAAGTACTCCCTAAGTGGTTTACAATGTGTAAGCCAATTGCCTTCAACAAGCTGGGTACTCATTTTAGTGATCTTGGAAGGATGCAAGGCTGATTCAATCCTGAGCTCCTGGCTGCTATTGGACTCACAATCTTGTGGACTGTGAATGAGTGGCTTCAGTACAGACATTTAATCACTTTGCCACCAGGGGTCTATTTTATTTTTAGATTATTTATATTATTTTAGATGTTCTTTTAAAATGTCACATTTTACCAAATTTTTACTTTAACCACATGAAACTATGTCCATGTAAATACATTTAGGCTGTGCTTATGATATTATACTTTAAAGGTGTAATTTTAATTTTTCTAGTTGTTAATGTCACATTTATTGCCATTACATTCAATGATATAACAGAATTACGATTTATTAGTAACATTAGTACAAAAAACATTAGTAAGGATTCTGCATGGTGTGGTATGAGAGGAGGTCTTGTCTGGGGTGTGGGGAGTGACACTATGGGTTACCGCACCGGGGGACCCCAACTCTATGGTTGTCACTGGATTTTGATTTTGCGTTTTAACTGCAGTTTGTTTGCTTGCTTGCTTGCAGTCCAACTCCCAGGAGCCTAGTGAAAATGGCTAATGGTATGGGGTCCAAAGCATCTGCAGGGTCAAAAGTGGAAAAAGCCCACTTATGCACTTTCAAGTAATGCACTTTCAAGTAATTATAGCTACTCTAAGGTTTTATTGGTAAGATTTGTGGGGTGGGGGTTGTCTTTGCCTTCCTCTAAGGCTAAAAGAGTGCCGAAGCCCAAGGCCACCCACTGGGTTTCCATGTCCAAGTGGGAATTCAAATCCTGGTCTCCAGAGACTTAGTCCAATGCTCAAATCACTATACCATGCTGGCTCCTAGAAAAACACTGCTACAGGCTAGTGGGTCAACCTTTCAGACATTCTCCCTGCTGTTGATTGAATTTCATGATTTGTATCAGATCACAACTTCAGGAGGAAAAACTCAGTGCAGACTTGGGCCTAGAAGCACAGGTGCTGTGTTTTCTTAATTAGGTAAAATCTTTTGGAGGGCTACATGTTCTCTACCCATTTGTTGTTGTTAATTTCAAGGCAAGGCCACTGTCAACCTGTACAGCAGACTACTCTTGAAATAGGAGCTCAAGAGTTTTGACTGCTACAGACTTCTACAAGGTATCAGAAAGTGCACATGTATTCAGCTAGGGTTGCCTGATTTAAAATAGCAAATGGTCCTGCATCTTTAATGTTAGTGGAGAAGAGGGGATTGCAAGCAGGCATTGCTTGTTACCTGGTTGCATGACAAATCTTATGTACTGAGATTCCCTGTTCTATGCAACTACTAAAAATACTGGACCTATTTCCAGTTTAGCATGTCAGCTTTGGCATTCAAGCACAATTCAATTTAAGATGTTTACAGAATAAAATTATGGCTGGAATTCATAATCACATTTACAAATGTGTAACTCTAGGTCATGCATTCGTAAAGGTGATTGTGAATTCCATTTCATATTCATAATCCCTACATATTCAATAGGGCACGAAAAATATAGGAATCATAAATGTCCCCCAAATCCTTCCTTATCAGATCGAAACCACTGCGAGCAACAGTCTTCCTGTTGATTGAGACACAACACGCTGATGTTCACAACCCCCACCTACCAGCAGTCTCCAGTCCAAGGAGGAATTACAACAGGGATCTCACCTCTGGCTGTTGCAACAGAGATCACTGGTAGAAGGGGGTGGGAATATCAGTCTGCTGAATCCTGATCAACAGAAGAACAGACCTGTTCATTTGCAGCTGCTGCTGCTCAGTAAAACATGGTTGAGGGGATCAGGCTAGTAGATGCTACTGATAACTAAAATAGTTACTTAGCTAGGTAGATGATCCACAAGACTCACCAATGTTTTATGGACTCAGCCTTTCTTATGAAAAATCCTAATGCCATAATTCAGGGCTTGGCCTACTGTAGCAACATGCATCACTCATTCAGTCCAAGACTTTGAGTCTATATGCTTTGATTGAAGTTCCTGTGTGGCAGGGAGTTGGACTGGATGGCCCTTGTGGTCTCTTCCAATTCTATGATTCTATGATTCTATGACTTTAGTGTTGCTGTCATCACCACCAACATGACCTTCATTAATTTAGACATGAATAGCATTTAAAATCTGGTTTTAATGATGTTGTTTTTAACTCACAAATTCTGTGGGGTTTTTTGTTGTTGTTTTACTATTTATTGGCTGTTTTTATATCATTTCTGAAACTTTTTTCTTAAAGCTGCATTGGGTACATACTGGGCTAAAATTTGGTAAACAAATAAATAAATAGTCATATGTTGCAAAAAATGCTCAGATTTTGAGATTCTAGAGCTGGAAATCAGGGGTGGAAATTGTGTTATCCTCCAGATATTTTTGGACTGTAACTTCAATAGCCTTAGCCACCATAGTTCATGGCGAACATTACAAGGGAATGCAATTCAACAACATCTAAGTGTGACATGTTCCTCATCTTTTCCTTAAATTGTACCCTCCTAAAACTTGCACCCCGCCCTGCAAATTGTCTGCCTAATTTGGTGATCTAAGGAAATGGTTCATTATATTTTCTTCATCCTGCTCCAAATCATATCATTTTTCCTAGAACAGAGATGAGCACTTCTGGATTTCCAGACATTGTTGAACTGCAACTCCCATCAGTCTTTGCCAGCATAGCCAATGCCAAAGATTAGGGATGCTGCATTCCAAAAAAAAAAAAAAAAATCTCAAGGATCATAGTTGTCCAACCTTGGCATAGAACATTACCAATCCATAAGGGAGATTAAAAAATATAGCATTTTCCGTAGGTGCCACTGGATGGCACTATGTTCAATATGGCACCTGCAATGCTTGAACGTTTCCTGTGTTTCACATGGTCAGTGGGGCGGTGTTTGGGGCCCTTGATCTTTCCAAACATCCTTTTTGCTGGCGAATTGCCTATCCTAGAAACTTACAGGAGAGAAAATTCATGTTTTAAATAGACTGCAGGGTCACTGTTTGTTGTTTAATATTAAAAAAGGAAACAAACCAGTCAACCTATTTTTTTCAAACCAACAATTGATTTCTAACCAGTTTCAGTTTTGTTTTATGAGGGCCATTATGGGAGCCACCGTGGTGTAGTGGTTTGAGTGTTGGACTATGACTCTGGAGACCAGGGTCTGAATCTCAGCTCAACCATGGAAACCCTGTGGGTGACCCTGGACAAGTCACACTCAGTCTCAGAAGGTGACCCTGGGTAATTTACATACTCTCAGTCTCAGATGATGGCAATGGCAAACCTCCTGTTAACAAATCTTGCCAAAAAAAACACCCCATGATAGGTTCATCTTTGGGTCACCATAAGTTGGAAATATCTTGAAGGCATACAGCAACAACAATATTTAGCAGCCCTGCTAGAAGGTGCCAGTGCAGGAAACTGGCTCAGGGTTATAGTGGTTGTCTTATTTATGCTCTGTTTGAAGGTATCCATTATTTTTACTGGCCTGGGATGCCAATGTGAAAGTAGTAGGGGTGCTGGATCTCAGGACCTGGCACCTCTTCTCCAGTTTTCAGTGTGAGGAGGAAAACTCTCAGGGTGACAGCACTGCCTTAAAAATGTGCATACGTTTTTCTCGTTTGTTACACATGTTGTTGTTTTTTGTAACTGCAATTGACCATAATATATCCTGCTTAAATGCATCATCAAGGCAATATGCCTGATAATGTCACCTTTGTCATATCCCCAGGACCTGCCCATTGTAACATCACAAGGGGCAGCCCTAAGTCTCTCCCAGCCTTGCAACCTGAAGGCTGGGATAGTCATGGCCTGGTAACCAAGGGTTGTTTATTTCTTATCTTTCCTATATATTCCATGTCTTTTGCCCCCTCTTCTCTCTTCCTTCCTTGCTTCCAGTGGAAACAGATTTGGGTACAACATCCAAGCCTGGCATGGAGAGAGTGGCAAAATTCTGAAGTTTCCCCGGCAACCAAAAGGATGGTAGATCCACTAGTTTTGTGGCTGTCTGTATCCCAGCCTTGCCATGTTTCAGAACCCAGCCTTTGCTGGTACAAGTGGTACATTTAGACTCACAGAGATATCTCTAACCCAACAGAGGCCCTTTACATTGGATAAACCCACACTGGTAGACCCTTTCTTTGCTAGTGGAACATACTCCTTCATCATCATTGTTTTGATGGTCTTTTGAGGGAGTTGTGGTTATTCTCTTTGTCACTAGATGTTAAATTTGCCCTACATGACTTCTCACTTACTAAGTTATAATGTGAGAGCATGTTTACTTTACCTATGAACCAAGCCTTCACCAACCATGCCACATGTGGAGGTAGCACCTTGCCAGGTGAAGGAACTGGTGGTGGTGGTGGCAGCAAAGATGAGAAGAAACAGATAATGTAGCCTTTCCCCTGGACTAGCAGAGCCTTCACCAGCCATAATCCCATGAGTGATGGAAGCAGCCCCTTGCTGGATGGAGGAAGAAGCAGCAGTGAAGGCAAAGATAAGGAGGCCCTTAGCAACATCTTTACCACCTTCTTCGTCACCTCTGCCACTTCTTTGGTCCTCCTCCTTATCTTCACTGCCACTTTGCGTGTTCACTGGCCATGCTGACCAGTTATATGTGCCTATAAAATCTGGAGGGCAAATGATTAAGTGTGGCTCTCCTACTTAAACCAGAACAGTTGACAGCTGTGGCGTATGCTTATGGTGACCTTAACATGAACATATAATGGGGTTTTCTTGACACAATTTATTCAGAGGTTTGCCATTGCCATGCTCCATGGCCGAACAGAGATTTGAACCCAGTTCTCTTGGAGTCCTAGTCCAACATTCAAACCACATCATAGTGCTGGCTTTATTGAGTGGTATTAGTCACACAGTTTGATGGAAATAAATACATTTATGTGCTCAGGCATCACCAGTAGACTCTGCTACCCAAGGAGAGTAGGACTTGCTGTTTAGTGAATTAAAATTGGCAGTAAGGTTTAGTAATAACAAATTCTAGGCTAGTCAACAGGCCTATTTAAGAGCTTGAAGATCAGAATGCCTATACAGTGAGACTTAACTTTGGATCTGACCTCGCTTTTCTAGCACGAGGCCCAGTGGCACGTAACAAAGCAAATCCAAACATGCTGCTGTGTTCACTGAAGCAGCAAAGACAGCGTAAAGAAAATTTCCTTACAAGCCCCCCCCCCCCCGGCGCGCAGTTCATGCTGTTCTTCTAAACTGTTTATAAATATGCAGCCAGTCCTTGGCTTCAGAATACTCTACAGCTCTAGCCTTCAAGGATTCAATCCAACTTCAAAACAGAGGTCAGACTGACTTCCCTACTTTAGAAAGCAAAGCACAGTCTGAAACAGTGAAAACTGGGGCATCATACTAAAAAAAATGCAAAGCAGGCCTTGCTCCAGTTCCCTTGGTAAAAACCAAATTGGTCAGTAACCTTGCCAGCTTCTCTGTCTGCTGCCCTCAATTTCCTTATCAAGCAATGACTTCTGATACCCTTTAATCTGCTGTGTGTGTTATTCAGTGTCAGTATCTGCACAGGACAAAATGTGTTCTTTCTGCTTCAAGTCCCAAAGTTTGGTCTGGAGCTGATCTCACCCTTATCTTCCTTGTTGTTATGCATCAAAATAATAAATGAATCTATTGCTCCCAGTTTTTCTTTACTCACACAGAAAATCTGATTCCATAAATGGACTCTTGTACTAAGTCTGATACTTGGATCCTCTAAGCCTATTACTGTCCACTGCTCCAGTGGCTCTCCAAATACTTGATATAACACCAAAGGCATTAAAAACCAAAAACAAAAGGGATGGTAGGTGTGTAAATACTATATAATCATAATAGATGCATAGAGAAATCAACCATAAGAAAACAACTACTCAATGCCTTCCCCCAAATAGATTAATCCCCCCCCCCATCAGCCTAAACTATTCCAGAGGGATTTCCAATTGCATAATGAATTTGCAATTGGAATCTTAAGGTTGGAATTCTTTGACATCTTTCCATGGGAACAGTGTTGGGGGGGGGGGGGGAATCTCACCATTGCCAAGGTTCTTGTCCAGACTGATCATCTCAGCATAGCACAATGGTTCCTCAAAGACTCTTCAGTTCTCTCAAAAGATTTAGCTCCAGAACAGTTTTTGATATATGCAGAAAATACTACATTTGGCCCTTTGGATCCAAAGGCTTCCTGTCTGCAAATTCATACACAGATTATCACACCCCATATTATTAAGTGGCAGCAATGTGAACATAGACCCACTGAAGCATGTGTATTCATTTTGCCACCATTTAATAATATGGGACGTGATCACATTTTTTTCACATTCACAGAGTCCCAGGACCAATCCCTTGTGGTTCCAAAGACTTAACTGTATATGAAGATCCCAAAAGTTCTGCCTTTGCAGCAAGCAAGTACTGTATATTCTGAACTATAAGTCAAAAAATGTATGCCCAAAGTTGACCCTAAAATCCTGGGTTGACATATACGAGTCAGTATGGTAATACTGCTTAGAAAGGTCCTGATAGAGGCTCCACCCGGATGCCCACTCTCCCTGTCTAGGCAGTGATCTGTGGAGCTGCGGAGGCTGTGTGTGTGTGTGTGTGTGTGTGTGTGTGTGTGTGTGTGTGTAAGAAGTGATTCCCTTCTCAATTACATGTTAAATCCTTCCCTACCCATACCCCTCCTCCTCCTCTGGATCTCTCTGCCCACTAAGTACCCCATTTAACTCCATTTCCTTCCCTTCACAATCCAATATTAAAACCTTCTCTCCCCATCCTCCTCCTCCTCCCTCTCTGGATCTCTTCTGCCCACCAAACCCCATTATCCCTCTAGTTCCTTCCCTTTTCAATCCTTTGGAGGTCTTTAAACAGAGGCTGGATGGCCATCTGTCAGGGATACTTTGACAGAGAGTTCCTGAATGGCAAGGAGGTTGGATTGGATGGCCCTTGTGATCTCTTCCAACTCTATGATTCAATGATTAAAACCTCCTCCTGCTGCACCAGGGAAGTGATGTTAGGAAGTTGGGAGAGGTCCAGAGAAGAAGGAGGGAGGAAAGTGGTGTCTTCTCTTTTAGATCTTTTGTTACATGCCCCCACGTTCTACCCTCAACTTATCCATGAGTCATATCAAAAATCATTATTTTGGTCCTAAAACCTGCCCTTGACTTATAATCATAATAATAATTTTTATTTATTTATATCCCGCTTCTCCCTACAGGGATTCTCCTTTATCCAAAATGCTTGGGTCAAAAGGTGTTTGGGATTTTGGAATTGGGCAGGGTGGGATTTTAGAATACCTATATTTGCATAAACGTACCTAAGTCTAAACACAAAATTCATTTATGTTTCAGATACACCTTATACATAAAGTGTGAAGGTAATTTTAAACAATATTTTTTTCATAATTTTGTGCATAAAACAAAGTTTGTGTACACTGAACTATGAGAAAGCAAAGGTGTCACTCTCTCAGCCACCCATGAAAAAGTTTTAAGTTTTGGAATATTTAGGATTTTGGAATTCTGGATAAGGGAAACTCAGTCCCTATGTACAGACTGTATGCACCAACCCTTATTATCATTATTATTATTTTTTTACAGATACTGTATTCTCCAAGGCAGACAAAACTGGCTCTCTTTCAAGGTCCATCTTTGCAGACAGATTTAAAAATATATTCATCTATCACAGTCTAAACAACTATTAGTTCTATGAAGGTATTATTAGTTCCTTTGTGATCATTTGGTTTGTTTTACTTCCTTAAAACATTTCCAGATTTAAGCCATTGTTAATCTGTGTCTAGAATTATTATTACCCTCATCATAATTTCATCCTCTATTTATTTGTCATCTCTAGAACTGTATTATTATATCATCACTGTGGGAGTGGGACCAAATAAGCAAAGTTTATCTTGGCTTGACTTTTTACAACTGCGGCTGTTTCTCTGGCACCTCTTTCCTGGAGAAACTATTTGTGTAATTGTCTGCCTCTCTGCTTGTGGTTGTGGAAGATGATGTGGGGACATGGTTGTACCAGAACAGTTGCTTTATCAGTGTGCTGCCTGTTCACTGATTATTTATATTACTTTAAAGTGGATGATGAAGACAATGAAGTATTTAAAGATATTCATACCTTGGTTCCATCATAAATCAAAATGCAGATTATAGTCAAGAAATTGTGAGAGTCAATGTGTTGGAACAGGTTGAGTATTGGAGCAGGACTCTAGGAGACCAAGGTTCAAGTCTCTGGTCATGAAAACCCACTGGGTGACCCTGGACAAGTCAGACTCTCTCAGCCTCAGAGGAAGGCAATGGCAACCCCTCTCTAAAACTCATGATAGATTTGCCTTAGGGTCACTATGTTGGAAACAATTTGAAGGCATGCAAGAAAGTCAAGAAATCAGAAGGAGACAAGAACATTGAAGGGCAGGAACTAGATGAGATCCTCATGCCCTAAGGCAGAGGTTCTCAACCTGTGTGTCGTGACCCCTTTGGGGGTCGAAGGACCTTTTCACAGGGGTCACCTAAGACCATCGGTAAACACATATTTCCAATGGTCTTAGGAACTGAGACATCACAATTGTATGATTGGGGGTCACCACAACATGAGGAACTGTATTAAAGGGTGGCAGCATTAGGAAGGTTGAGAACCGCTGCCTTAAGGTATATTGTTGAATATGAAAGTAAGGGTTGTCCATACTATTGAATTTTCCATTTCTATATATGGTTGTAAAAGTCAGACAGTGAAAAATGCTGATAGGAAGAGAATCAACTCATTTGAAATGTGGTGCTGTAGAAATGTTTTGTGGATATCATGGACTGCCAAAAAAAGAAAACAAAACAAAATGAAGGGACTCAAGAGCAAATCAAGTCTGAACTCTCACCCTAGAAGCCAAGACAGGTAAACTGAAAGTGTCATACCTTGGACTTATCTTGAGAAAACATGACTCATTAGAAAAAACGTCTCTCATTCTTAGGTTCACCATATGTCAAAGTCAGCTTGACAAGAAGTCGCAACAACTACACATACTCAGTGTAATAATTATATTTTTCATTTGCACCTTAGATTGCATCAAGAGTTTCACATACATAACTTTGATGATATTTACAGCAATTCCCAAGTGAAGTCAATATTGTCATATCATCCCTATTCAGATCTTGAGCTCTTTAAAGAGCTGGTATCTTCACCCATCAACTGTGAGCACTGAAAGGGGAAAAACAAAGGCAGTTTGCCGCCAAGTCAGGACCAGTGGGATGGGATGAGAATGTTCCACCCTTCTTCCCACACTCTGCCCATTACCTCTCCCTCCTGGGTGCCCCGAATGGGATCAGAAATGCATTCCCATTGGCAGTTCCCTAAAATTACTGGTGCTTTTGAAAAGCTGCAGAAAATGTCTTGGTACATCAGAAATAAAAGGTGTAACGGTAAAAGATCAAACTTATAAAATCAAAGCATATGCGGACGACGTGATCTGCTTCTTAGAAGAACCAAAAATGAGTATTGACTATTTGAACACAACGATAAAAGAGTACGGGAAAGTATCAGGATTCAAAATTAATCAGAAAAAACAGTGATGTTAAAAAATTTAAATAAGGAAGAAGATAAGGAATTAAATGAGAGATCTGGATTCACAACAGTAAATAAAGCGAAATATCTAGGGATACATTTAACAAAGAAAAATATTGACTTACTTCAAAATAACTATAATAATACTTGGAAAGAAATACAG
>NC_056523.1:30807962-30883261 GCF_019175285.1 Sceloporus undulatus | reverse complement strand
TAACATCCTTTTTTGCTGGTGAATTGCCTTCCTAGCAAACTTACCAGCGAGAGAAATTTCCATGTTTTTTTTCCCAACTTAGGATCTGCAGGGTCACGTTTGGTGTGTGGTGTGTGTGGTGTGTGTGTGCCGGGAACACAGTCAACCTCTTATTGTTTCAAACCAACAATTGCATTTCTACCAGTTTCAGTTTTGTTTTATGAGGGCCATTATGGGAGCCACTGTGTGTGTAGTTGTGTTGAGTGTTGGACTATGACTGCTGGGAGACCAGGGTCTGTAATCTCAGCTCAACCATGGAAACCCTGTAGCCTGGTGACTCCTGGACAGATTCAGCAATGCAGTTCTCAGAGGGCTGACCCTGGGTAAGTTACCATACTGCTCCAGTCTTCAGATGATGGCATTGGCAACCTCCTGTTAACCAAATCTTGCCCAAAAAAAAAAAAACAAACACCCCATGATTGAGGGTTCCATTACTTTGGGTCACCTATAAGTTGGAAATATCTTGGAAGGCATACAGCACACAACTATTTTAGGCAGCCCTGCTTAGAAGGTGCCCAGTGCAGTGAATACGTGCTCGGGTTCACAGTGGTTGTCTTATTTATGCTCTGTTTTGAAGGTCATCCATTATTGTTCACTGGCCATGGGATGCCATATGATGTACACGACATAGTAGTACACACATAGCTGGGGTGGCTGGATCTCAGGTCGCGTGGCACTCAATCGTCTCCAGTTTTCCGATGTGGGAGGCGGAAACTCTTCCGAGGTGGTCGCGCTGGCTTTGGGGCGGTGCGGCGTGGAAGAATGATACCATACACATATCATCATTCTCAGTTGTTACCCAGTGTTGGTTGTGTTATAACTGGCACTGCCGTGTGTCGTTCACGATATCCTGCCTTGAATGCCATCATCAAGCAACTATTGCCTGATAATGTCACCTTTTGTCATATCCCCAGGACCTGCCCGTGTTTACTTTCCAGGGGGCAGCCCTAGGCTTCTCTCCCGCCTTGCACCCTGAAGGTGCTGGAATAGTCCATGGCCTTGGTAACCAGGGTGTTTCGTATTTCGTGATTTGTTCCTATATGTTCCCATGTCTTTTGGCCCCCTCGTCCTCTCTTCGGCTTCTTGCTTCCAGTGGAACAAGTTGGGTCAACATCCAAGCCTGGCATAGAGAGAGTGGCAAATGTCTGAGTTTCCCCGGCAACCAAATAGGATGAGTCGAGGGGGGGGGGGGGGTCCGGCTGGAGTGTGTGGGTGGTGTCTGGCGGTCTGCTGCTCCCAGCACTGCCAATGTTTCGGAACCCACGTCCTGTTGCTGGTGGACAGTGGTACAGTTTTGACTCACAGAGTATATGCTCTAACCGCCCAGAGGCCCTTTACCTTGGCATAAAACCCACACTGATTAGACTCTTGCTTCTGTGCTCGTGGAACATTGACTCCTTCATCATGCATTGTTTTGGATGGTCTTTCTTGAGGGGTTGTGGTGTTCGTGGTTTTCTCTTTTGTCACTGATGATTTACTTTGCCCTACATGACTTTCTCACTACTACAGTTTCATAATGTGAGTGCATGTTCACATTTACCTATTGAACCAAGCCTTCACCACGCGTGTGCGCCACATGTGCGGGTCGCGCTGTGCGCGCGCGTGTGCGGAACTTGTGGTGTTGTGGTGGTGGCAGCAAAGATGGAGAAGACACAGATAACGTAGCCTTTCCCCTGGACTGCAGAACGCCCTTCCACCAGCCTAATCCCTTGAGTGTGGCTGCAGCCCCTTGCTGGATGGATGGAAGAAGCAGCAGTGAACGGCAAAGATAAGGAGGCCCACTATAGCCAAAGGCGATCTTTGACCACCTTCTTCTAGGCAACACTCTGCGACGGGGGGAAGCTTCTGTCGGAGTGCGCTCCTCCTATAGAACTCCTACCCTTTGTGTGTTGAGGGGGCACTGCGGACATGGCTGTACCGAAGAAGCCACAAAACCTGTGCTCAACCCATGCTGCGGAAGACAGAGGCTTGCAGGGGAGTTTTTTGGGACAGTATACTATATGGACCCGTTGGCAGCACGGTGCGTACGACAAAAGTCGTCACGGACCAGGCTAGTGACTGAGGGTTCAGGCAAAGGGTGTGGCTTTACGCACCAGCCCCTACTCCGAGTGACGTGCCTGCGGGACGTACCAAATGGCGACGCTCGTTGGGCTACATCGGGGTGCCGCCCCATCGTGATGTCCACGGACGCTAGCTAGCGCGCATGTTGCGCTGCACTATGGACGTCGCGAGTGCACCATTGGCGCCTTGCGGTTGTGCATTGAGCACAGCTGCAACAAGACGTGCCATTTTGGGGCGGCTTCTTCCTTTGGAGCGTGGAGGAGCCTCGGGATTCTTGGCCGCGGCGGGCTCTCGACGCGCAGCGTGATGAATAGCGCGCTGTGTAGACCACCCGTGTTTGGGGCGGTGCTGTTGGAGTGCACTTAGAAAGCTGTGGGTGGCGTGTGGTGTGGTTGCGAGTGTGGCTCTGCCTGACTGTAAACCAGAACCGATTGACCTAGCTGTGGCGTCATTCGGCTTATGCGTGACCCTTAACATGAACATATATATGGGGTGTTCTTGACACAATGTATTGCAGATGGTTTGCCATTGCCATGCCCATGGCCGAACAGAGATTTGAAACCCAGTTCTCATTGGAGTTCTCGATCCAACATTCAACCTACATCATAGAGTGCTGGCTTTATGAGGTGGTGATTAGTCCATTTAGCAGTGTTGATGGAATTATACATTTGATGTGCTCAGGCCAATCACCAGTCAGACTCTGCTTACCCACGGAGGAGATCAGGGATTCGGCCTGTTTGATGAATTAAATTGGCAGTAAGGGTTTATGTAATAACAAGATTCTAGGCTAGTCCAACAGGTCCGATTTAAGAGCGTTGAAGTCCAGCGAGATATGCCCTATCACAGTGGGTCACTTAACTTTGGAACTTTGACCATCGCTTTTCTAGCACGCAGGCCCATTGGCACCGTACAAAGCAAATCCAAACTGCTGCTGTGTCTCACTGAAGCAGCCAAAGACAGTGTAAAGACAAATTTCCCTTTACAAACCCCCCCGCACCGCGCAGTTCATGCTGTTCTTACTAAACTGTTTTATAAGATTCAGGCACACCGTCCTTTGGCTTCAGAATACTCTACCGACTCTAGCCTTTCAACTGTTGGCAAATCCAACTTCAAAACAGAGAGGTCAGATCGGACTTCCTGCCTTTAGGAAAGACCAAAGCACAGAGGGAACTCTTAGTCTGAAACAGTGAAAACTGGGCATCATACTAAAAAAAATGGCAAAGCAGGCCTTGCTCCCAGCCTTCCCTGTGGTCGAAACCAAATTGGTCAGTTAACCTGCCAGCTTCTCTGTTGCGCTGCCCTCAATTTCCTTAATCAAGCAAATGCACTTCTGATACCCTTTAAGTCTGCTGTGTGTGGTTATTCCAGTGTCAGTATCTGCACAGGACAAAACTGCTGTTCTCGTTCTGCTTCAAGTCCCAAAGGTTTGTGGTGTTCTGGAGCTGATCTCGCACCCTTATCTGTCCTTGTTGTTTTATGCATCACATAACTAGAATGAATCTATGCTCCCAGTGGTTTTTCTTTACTCACACAGAAAATCTTGATTCCATGAACATGGACGTCTTGTACTAGAGTCTGATACTTGGTCACTCTTAGCCTATTACTGTTCCACTGCTCCAGTGGGCTCTCCAAATACTTGCTATAACCACCAAAGGCATTAAAAACCACCACACAAAAAAGGGATGGTAGGTGTGTAACATACCTATATAATCATAATTCAGATGCTTAGAGAAATCAACCATGAACGAAAATAACCTACTCAGTGCCTTCCCCCCAAATAGATTCAATTCCAGAGGGAGTTTCCAACTTGCATAATTGAATTTGCAGATTGGAATCTTAAGGTTGGGAATTCTATTGTCCACTCTTTTCCATGGGAACAGGTGTGTGGGGGGGGGTGGGGGGGAATGCTCACCATTGCCAAGGTTCTAGTCCAGACTGATCATCTTCCAGCATAGCCAATGTTGTTCCTCAAAGACTCTCCAGTTCTCCTCAACAGATTTTAGCTCCAGAACAGTTTTTGTTTGATATTGCAGAAAATACTACATTTGGCCCCCTTTGGATCCAAAGGCTTCCTGTCTGCCAAATTTCATACACAGGATACCACGACCTCACCCACCCCATATTATTAAGTGGGGCAGCACTATGTGAACCACAGACCCACTGAAGGCATGTGTATTCATTTTGCCACCATGTTAATAATATTGGGATGTGAATCACATTTTTGTTCACATTCACAGAGTCCTCAGTGGAACCAATCCCTTGTGTGGTTGAAAGACTGTATACTGTTAGATGACGATCCCAAAGTTCCTGTGCCTTTGCAGCAAGCAAGTACTGTATTATTGCTGAACTATAAGTCAAAAATGTATGCCCATAAGTTGTACCCTAACATCCGTGGTTGACATATATACGAGTCAGTATGGTTAATACTGCTTAGAACAGGTCCTGATAGAGGCTCCACCCCGGGATGCCCCCACTCTCCCTGTCCTTAGGCAGTTGATCTGTGGAGGGCGCTGAGGCATGGGTGTGTGTGGTGTCTTGTGTGTGTGTGTGTGTGTGTGGGTGGGGGGTGTAGGGGGGGAGAGGTGGATCTTCCTCGCTTCTAAGGATAGATGGGTTAAAGAAAAAATCCGGTTCCCTTACCCCAGTACCCCTCGTCCGCGTCCTCTGGATCTCTCTGTCCACTAAGTACCCCAGGTGAACTCCATTGGGCCGTTTTTTGTCCCTTCACAATCCAATATTAAAATCCTTCTCTCCCCTCAGCCGCCTCCTCCTCCCTCTCGCCTCCCCCGTCTCGGATCTCTTTGCTGCCCACCAACCCCATTATCCCGTGCCCCTCCAGGTCCTCCTTTATCACTCCTTTGGGAGGTCTTTAAACAGGGGGCTGGATGGCCATGCTGGTCGGGATGCTTTGACAGAGAGTTTCTTGAATGGCAAGGAGAATTGGACTGGTAATGGCCTCTTGGTGATCTCTTCCAACCTCTATGCAAAAAAAAAAAAAATTCAATGGATTAAAAACCTCCTCCTGCTGCACCAGGGAAGTGGATGTTAGGAAGTCGGGCAGAGAGTCCAGAGAAGAAGGAGGGAGGCCAAAAGTGAGTGTGCACTTCTCATTATTAGAGATTTCTTTGTTACATGCCCCCCAAGTTTCTACCCTCAACTGTATGCCTGGGTTCATATCCCATTCTTTTGGTTCCTAAAACGCATGCCCTATGCCTTTAGGTCCGAAAACCTCCTCCTCCTACTTATAATCATGAATCATAATTTCTTTATGTCAGTCTCATATCCCACTTCTCCCTCCTACAGGGAGTCTCCTTTATCCAAAATGCTTGGGTCCCCCCAAAAGGTGTTTGGGATTGTTGGCCAATTGGGCCAGGGTGGGGATCTTTTAGCCAATACCCATTATATTTGCATAAACTGTACCTTAAGTCTACCACACACAAATTCATTTGATGTTTCAAGATTACCAAAACCTTATACATAAGCGTTGTGAAAGTGTACATTTTAACACATTATATGTTTTTTCATAATTTTGTGGCATTCAAAACAAATTTGTGGTGTTATACACTGAACTGATGAGAAGCACAAGGTGTCACTCTCTCAGCCACCCATGAAAAAGTTTTGGTTTTGGATATTTAGGATTTTTGGACATTTCCGTTGATACAGGGAGAAACTCAGTACCCCTATTGTACAGGATCGGTATGCACCGAACACTGTATTATGCAGTTATTATTCATTATTTTACAGAGTACTGTGATTCTCCAAGGACAGACAAAACTGGCTCTCCGTTCAAGGTTCCATCTTTGCAGACAGATTTAAAAATATATTTGATTCTACACAGATCGTAACCAACTATTAGTCTCATATGAAGGTATGTATTAGTTCCGTTGTGATGTTTTCATTTGTTTTTTTGGGTTTGTTGTTACTTCTTAAAACATTTCCAGATTTAAGCCCTATGGTTAATCTGTGTCTCTAGAATTTATTATTAACCTCATCTATAATTTCATCCTCTATTTATTTGTGTCATCTCTAGTAACGTGTATTATTATATCATCATCGGTGGGAGTGGGCCCAACTACAAGCAAGTTTTCTTTGGCTTGGACTTTTTACAACCTGCGGCCTGTTTGCTCTGGCGACCACATCTTTCCTGGAGAAACTATTTGTGTAAGTTGTCTGCCTTCTTCTGCTTGTGGTTGTGGAAGATGATGGTTGGGACATGTGTTGTACCAGAACAGTGTGCTTTATCGCATGTTGCTGCCTGTTCCTGATTGATTTATGATTAACTTTCATAAGTGGATTGTGAAGATCAATTGAACGTATTTAAAGATATTCATATACTTGGCTCCATCATAAATCCAAAAGCTCAGATCTAGTAGGCAAGCAAATTGTGAGAGTCCAATGTGGGGTTGGAACAGGTTGGTATTGGAGCAGGACTCTAGGAGACAGGGTTCAAGTCTCTGGTCATGGAAAACCCACTGGGTGACCCTGCGACAAGTCAGACTCTCTCAGCCTCAGAGGAAGGCATGGCAACCCCTCTTAAAACTCATGATAGATTTGCCTTAGGGTCACCTCAGTTGGAACAATTGAAGCATGCAAGAAAGTCAGATCAGAGGAGACAAGAACGTTGACGGGCGGGAAACTCGAAGATCCTCATGCCCTAAGGCAGAGGTTCTAACCTGGTGTCGGACCCCTTTGGGGGTCGAAGGACCTTTCACAGGGGTCACCTAAGACCATCGGTAAACACATATTTCCAATGGTCTTGGAACTCGACATACATAATGTATGATGGGGGTCCCCACCAACATGAGGAACTGTATTAAAGGGGCAGCATTAGGAACGTTGGAACCGCTGCCTAAGGTATATGTTGAATATGAAAGTAAGGGTTGTCCATGACTATTGAATTTTCCCTTTCTATATATGGTTGTAAAGTCAGGCAGTGAAAAAATGCTGATAGAAGAGAATCAACTCATTTGAATGTGGTGCTGTAGAATGTTTTGTGGATTCATGGACTGCCAAAAAAGAAAACAAAAAAATGAGGGACTCAAGAGCAATTCAAGTCTGAACTCTCACCCTAGAGCCAAGACGGTAAACTGAAAGTATCATACCTTGGACTTATCTTGAGCAAAATGACTCATTGAAAAAAGGTCTCTCATTCTTAGGTTCACCATATGTCAAAGTCAGCTTGACAAGAAGTCGCAACTACACACATACTCAGTATAATAATTATATTTTTCATTTGCACCTTAGATTGCATCAAGAGTTTCACATACATAACTTTGTGATATTTCAGCATTCCCAAGTGAAGTCCAATATTGTGTCTATCATCCCATTCAGATCTTTGAGCTCTTAAGAAGCTGGTATCTTCACCCATCAACTGTGAGCACTGAAGGGGAAAAAAAAACAAGGGTTTGCCGCCAAGTCAGGACCCGTGGGATGGGATGAAATTTCACCCTTCTTCCCACACTCTGCCCATTACCTCTCCCTCCTGGGTGCCCCGAAGGGATCAGAAATGCATTCCCATTGGCAGTTCCCTAAATTACTGGTGCTTTTGAAAGCTGCAGAAAATGTTTGGTACATCAGAATAAGGTTGTACGGTAAAAGATCAAACTTATAATCAAAGCATATGCGGACGACGTGATCTGCTTCTTAACGAAGAACCCAAAAATGAGGATTGACTATTACCAACACAACGATAAAGAGTAGCGGGAAAGTATCAGGATTCAAAATTCAATCAGAAAAAACAGTGAGTTAACAAAATTTAAATAAGGAGAAGATAAGGAATTAAATGAGAGATCTGGATTCACAACAGTAAATAAAGCGAAACTAGGGATTACATTTAAACAAAGAAAATATTGACTTATTTCAAAATAACTATAATAATACTTGGAAAGAATATAGAAAAAAATAAAAATTTAATTAAAATGGATCAATTGAACTTAGCATTACCAGGAGAATAGCTGTATTAAAAATGCAGGTACAGTGGGGGCCCGGGTTACGAAAGTATTCGTTCCGCGCCCGCTCGTAACCGAAAAAGCCTTCGTAAGCCGAAATTGCCATAGGCGCTAGTGGGGAAAAGCGGCGTTCGTGCGAAAAAGCCGGAAAAAGCACCAAAAATTTTTCGAACCCGAAAAAACATCGTAACAACCCCGGAACAATGATAGTCCAATGGGATTTTCGGATTCCCCGAAAATTCGTAACCTGGGATTCGTTATCCCGAGTACCATGTATTTCCAAAGATGTGTTTTGTTTCAAAACCTCCCCAATAATATCAGATGAAAAAAATATTTGCTAAATGGCAAAAAAGATTTAACAATTCATCTGGGAAGGAAAAAGAGCAAGAATCAAATACAAACTATTAACGGGGGAAAGGGAAAAGGAGGGTTTGCACTACCTAATTCAACTATATTACTACGCATCATGTTTACCAGTGGATAGAAGAATGGATTAATGTGTGACAATCAAAAGAGTATCCACACTAGAAAGCTGCAATATGAGATTTGGATTTCACGCTTTTCTATGTACGATAAGGATAAACATAACAAAGATTTCCACACACCCTTTTATTAGACGGATCGCTCTTTAAAATATTGGTTAGAATTAAAAAAGTTTTATAAAGAATACCAATGTGGGTATCACCACAAGAAGCATTTCAGTACAGATCAAGAAAAAGGGGAACATCGGATAAAGCATAAAATTTATAATATTTGATAAAGAGGGAAATTACAGATTTAAAACCTCTAGACACAATTGAAAATGAGAAATAAACTTTCAATGGTTTATATACAGTCCGTCCTTGCCTTACGTGGGGGATCCTTTCCGGTCCCGCTGCGTAAGCGAATTCCGCCTGACTCGAGCCCCATTGGAAACAATGGGGCTCGTGCGCGGCGGTCTGCGGTGGCCGCGGGAGGCGCGTATGCTCAAGGCCGCGTTATGGCGCGCCCACGTATGGCACGGGCGCGCTTTAATCAGTTATACGAGCAATTCAAAAAAGATAGAAACAACAAGAGAATTCATAAATGAGATAAACGAATTGTGATAAAATATTTTCAGACAAGAGTAAAAACATATATCTAGATACTATGAAAATGTTAAAAGCTAGAAATATGGAAAATGAAACTGTAAAACTGTGATGGTGAAATGGGTGCAAGATATTGGAATCCTATAGATTTAGAATCTGGGGAAAAACATGGAACAATCTCGAATTAAATATACGTTTGTGTCAGGAATATAAAGAAAATTTCTTAAAATTATGTACAGGTGGTTTCATATCCCTATAAACTGAATCGATGTTAACACCGGTATATATAATGTTGGAAATGTGGGTAAACCAGATTGGTCATTTATACATCATGGTGGGAACTGCATAAAAGACCACAAGTATTGGGAAAATATCAGAGATTGATACGAGGAAAGACTATTCAAGAATTAAAATCCCACCAGACCCCTGCACTTTTCTGCCGAACATGACACATAGGCTAAGAATTGTAGGAAAAGAAAACGCGATATACTGTATATGGTTTCCGCCGCAAGATAGTATACAAAAGCATTGGGAAACAAAGATTGATATTCCTTCAGAAGAAGAATGGTTAGTTAAACTGTAGAGAAGCTATGGATTCTAGATCAGGGATAGGCAATCTTTTGAACCGGAGGCCGGGTTACTGTCCTCAGACAACTGGGGGCCGAAGCCAAAAAATAAATAATTTTAAAAATTAAAAAATTATATATAATAAATAAACCGGGACAAATGTAGGACAAAATTTTCAAATGGAGGCCCCACTTTTTTAAAAATGGAGGACAGTGAAAAAATTTGCTGATTTTTTAAAAAATTGTTATTATAAATGCTGTTTCTGAGGGTTTCCATAGACAATTGCCCCCTTGCCCTGCTTGCCTCCTGCCCGCCGCTTGCCCCCGCTTGCCCCCCTTGTCCCCTGCTTGCCCCCGCTTGCTCCCCCTTGCCTGCCTCCTCTGATAGGAAGGCCCCATGCCCTCGTGCAAGAGGCCAAAGGCCCGGCGGCAGGACCGGGCTGGGGCCAGTCCCAAGGCCTCGCGGCGGTACCGGCCGCGGGCCATAGGTTGCCTACCCTGATCTAGAAACGAATTATCTGAACCCATTTAAACTGGCTTCGGGCGGGTTACGGGGTTGAGACGTGCCATGGTTCGCCTTGGTCGATGATCTCCCGTCTGGGTCAACGGGGGGGAAACGTGTCCCTGTTGATGCTCTTGGACATCTCAGCGGCTTTCGATACCATAGACCACGGTATCCTTTTGGGGCGCCCGGCAGAGGTGGGAATCGGGGCACTGCGCTCCAGTGGTCTGCCGTCCTACCTCTCTGGGGGTCCCAGATGGTGCAGTTGGGAGACGTGTGCTCCGTGAGATGAGAGGGTCCTTAAAACCGGGGTCCCTCAGGGACCACTCTGTCTCCCATGCTATATTTAACATTTACATGAAACCGCTGGGAGAGATCATCCGGAGACATGGGGCGCGGGGTTATCAGTACGAGTGATGACACCCATAATCTTCTCTATGTCTCGCCTGATTCAGTGACTGGGGATGGCGGTCTCTCCTCTCGTGGCCTGTCTGGAGTCAGTAATGGGCTGGTGAGGGAAAAACGCCTCACATTGAATCCAGAGAAACTGGAGGTTGGTACTTGTGATAGGTTCACCCTGGTCCAGGAATGGCGGTTAGTTCCACCTGTCCTGAACGGGGTCACGCTCCCTGTGAAGGACTCTGTGCGAGTCTGGGGGTGCTTCTTGATCGTCGCTTCACCTGACTGCTCAGGTGAATGCGACGGTTCAAGAGCGCCTGTTTATCAGCTTCGACTTATTCGCCAGCTGCGCCCATACCTGGCCCAGAGGGACCTGAAACGGTAGTACCATGCTCTGGTAACCCGAGATTGGATTCTGCAACGCGCTCCTACATGGGGCAACCCTTATACCAAACCCGGAAGCTGCAAATGTACAAAATATGGCAGCCAGGCTGGTCACTGGAACTTCCCGGGCCAGCATATTCCAACGTGCTTTAAAGATCCGCACTGGCTGCCTATTCGCTTCCGGGCACAATTATAGTGTTGTTATGACCATAAAGCTCTAAATGGCTTGGGCCCAGGAGACTCTGAAGGACCGCCTCTCCCCGTTATTCCGTCCCGCACCCTCAGAACATCTGGGCCGCAACTCTTTAGGGTGCCTGGGGCTAGGCTGTCCTCCACTACGAGGAGGACATTCTCCATCGCCGCCCCGGCCCTTTGGAACACGCCTGCCACGGAGCTCCGCTCGATTACCTCCCTGGCCCATTTAGAAAGGATTGAAAACCTTTCTCTTCCATCATGCTTCCCCGACTAAAGTCCCAGTGGGCCTCCCTTCCTCTTCTTGGCCAAGAGGTGGGCTACGGGTTTTTTATATTGTTTTTGTTTTATTGCACTGTATTGTATTTTTATGAGGTGCACTTTGTATTTTATCATGTTGTAAACGCCCTGACTTGCGGAAGGGCGGTATATATAAAAAATAAACTTTTATTTAATTTTTTAATTATATTAACCTCAAGCTTGAAAGATAGAGATAAAATGTACTATTGAAGATTGGAACTTTCTTAAAACATATAGTATTGCAAACGGATGGAATTTTGATTAAATGATGAATTAAGTTTAAAACAATAATATCGGGAAATCTAATGGTTTTAATATTAGATTAATATACTGTCTCTTTGATTCTGTCTGCAAAATGGAAAAATATAGAAATATGGAGCTTTATTATAGAATATACAAAGCTAGAAAGGAGAAAATAGATAGATCTACAAAGTAATCTAGTTAAGAAAATGGTGACTGTACTTGACAAAGGAAGATTCAATAATATCGAGAAAAAATATAATGGTATATATCTGTACGTGAGTATATAGATGATAATATGATATTGAAAGTCGTGATAGTTTTCTTTTTTAGTTAGTGTAGAGAATCAATGTATAGATGTAGAAGTTATGTGATGTCTTGTGATAGTGTGTTGTTATATGTATATGTATATTAATATTTTTTTTTAAAAAAAGAATCTCTTTTACCCTTCCAACCACCCCAAAAGTCTTCTGCCTCATCATGCTGTGTTTTTATAACTTCTCATCCCAAAGTTCTTCACCCCTCTCATAAGCTGACCATTCCCCATCGGGTGATTGTCTTTCAGGACTTCTGCTAATCCTACATGATATTTCCCCAATAAATGTAACATAACCAATCATGTAATCAGCCCTTTGTTTGGCTGGATGTAAGCCCACACCCCTCAGCTATGCTACCCAAGATAACTCTGTCATGCATCCAGTGCTGATGCTGTTAAAAATCTTCCACCTAGACAGAGGACAAGGAAGAATGGATCTGGTGAGCATAAGATAGAATCATAGAGTTGGAAGAGACCCCCAAGGGCCATCCAGTCCAATCCCCTGCCATGCAGGAATTCACAATCAAAGCACCACCAACAGTTGGCCATCCAGCTTTTGTTGAAAAACCTCCAAAAAGAAGATTCTAACACACTCCAGGGGAGTGCATTCCACTCCCAAACAGCTCCTACTGTCAGGAACGTCTCCCCAATGTTTAGGTGAAATCTCTTTTCTTGTAGTTGGAAACCATTGCTTTAGGTCCCTTTCTCAGGAGCTGCAAAAAACAAATTTGCTCCATCTTCTGTATGACATCCCTTCAAATATTTAAATAGGGTCATAATTTCACCTCTTAACCTTCTCTTCTCCAGGCTAAACATGCCCAGCCACCTAAGTTGTTCCTCATAGGGCATGGTTTCCAGACTATTCACCATTTTGGTTGCCCTTCTTGGGACACGCCATGAGATATTTTGTTAAAAGAAGCTTTGTTGAGTGAGGCATGCCTGTAAAGAAAAGTTAAATTGGTGTTGTCCTTTAGCTGTTAAAGACACTAACCATGTAGAAACTTGGCACAGCTGACTGAAGGTAACTGAGGGAATTAACCTGGGTCGGCTCCAGAAAACAAAACTGTAAAACGGATGGGACAATGCCAAGAAAGGATGTCCAAGGCATGAATATGCACACAGTTAATCTGAAGAGCAGAATAGATAAAACATTGTACTGTAAAACAGGACTGAAATCTTGCCTCAGGAGATGCAGCTATGTAGACATAGTTATTTCTCGGTAGCTATGTCTCTCTATGCTTCCCCTCAAAACCTACCTTTTAAGCAGTGTTGTTGTTGTTGCTGTTGTTTGCAACGTAGGCAATTGTCTCTCCTCCAGGGACCCATTCACATTATAGTGCTTTAACTGCCAGGGCTGCATCCTATGGGATCCTCGGATTTGCAGTCTGATGAGGCACTAGAGCTCTTTGTCTGGGAATTCTAAGTGTCCCTCCCGAATGTGCACATTTCAGGATTTCATTGGAACCATAGCAGTTAAAATGGAATAATAGCACTATAATTTTGTAGCGTAAACAGGCTCCAGACATTTTGGCCTACAACAGCTAGCAGTCGCAAAAAGCAACACTACTGACAGGGGATTATGGAGATACTAGGCTTTTGTTTTTAATGGTTTATTGTGAAGTCTAAACAGAGCAGGAATCAGTACTCTGGTTCTCTCTCTCTGTGTCTCTCAGGAGGCCTTATTCCAACTATATTTTAAACTGGTTTGTAAGTCAGTATGAAGTGGTTTGCACTTCAGAGAGGGGGCCATGCTCTAGACCCATTTAACCCATGTCTTTTTTTACTCTGATTTTTTCCGTCTTTTTTGAGAAATCCAAGTGTGAATCAGATGTGGATCGGAATCGATTTCAAGAATCGAATTCACAAATCGATTCAGTGTCAGTGTGAACGGGATGTGGGTGCTTGTGGCCATTTCTGGAAGTACATAAAAGTGATTATATTGATGGACAGAGAAAAAAATACATATATATTGCTGAAAACACTTCAAATCAAACTGATTCGTTTGCCAGTGTGAACTACAAATGGGTTATTTTGAGAGACTCCCACAGGAAACTATTTAAATTGAATTGATTCATTCATCAATGTGAACCACAACTGGGTTTTTTAAATTTTATTTTAGAGCAAGAAAATGCAGTTGGGGCAAATGTAGTATGAATCATGCTCCACTGCCGAACCAATCCATCGATTCGCATCATAATGCGATTTTTTTGTAAGTGGAAACAAGGCCACAGTTTGCTTTGGATTTGATATTCTAGCTTGTTGTGGAAAGAAGCATACAAGAACACTGGTGCCAGCTGTGTTCAGACATTGTAAATGAACCATAGAGAACGGTTAGTGGTTTTTACTCAATTTCCTCCTGCTACAGATGGGAGTGATTGAGCATTGTACACAAGCATACTCCAGGACTGTAAGCCAGGGCTGTGACTTGCAGTCAGGACAAAAAGGCATTACATATTACAGGCAGAGAAGTTCAATACTGCTTAATACTGGAATATATTAACATAAATATTTTTAATCTGTTGATTTTAACTTTTAAAAGTTTCTATTCTGTTCTCCAAAACAAAAACACACATACAATTTCCTAGAGTGCCTGAAAAACATAATACAGTGGGCTCCTAGTATCTGCTGTGTTTGGTTCCAGGATCCCCTGTGGATACCAAAATCTGTGGACGTACAAGTCCCATTAAATACAATAGAGAGTAAAATTGTGACCCTTAGATAAAATGGCAAAATCAAGGTTAGCTTTCTGGAATTTATATAGATAGATAGATAGATAGATAGAGAGAAAGAGAGAGAGAGAGAGAATATTTTCAAGCTGTGCTTGAATCCACAGACAAAGACTCTATGGATCTGGAAAGCTGATTGTAATAAGATAATAACATAGAGATATTTTTAAAAAAGAAAAAAGAAATGTACACAAACTGAAAGAGTAATGCCAAGACAACAAACCTAACACCATAGGTAAGAATCTCTATTAAAATACCTGGGAATGTTAAAATCTTCAGTTGGAATCAAAGCAACAAAACAAAAGGCAAGAAAACACTTCACATCTGGGTGCCACAACTGAGAATGTCTGGTCTCTGACTGCCATCCTTCATAAGTGTGATGGTGGTTTCCTAGGAAAAGGTCTCTCAAAATGATTTAAATAACTCAGCAAGTTTGTGTAACCAAAGAAGGGGAGCAGAACATACTCAGCATCAGGACCATGAAATAGCACCAGGGCTGGACGTAAATCATAGGCAGGCCCTGTCTGCACAGATAAAATAAAGCATCCCACCCCACATACCCCCAGTTCACTTGGTGAGGGGTCCAGAAGATGCAAGGCACTATGCCCCAGTCTGGTGCAAACAGGCCAGATCATGTCCAGCACCAAAGCCATGGTATACTTAAAACTGAATAAAAATGTCACTCCAAAAGTTGCTTCACATCTCCGTGCCATACAATTAATGCTAAGCACCTTGTTTTGACCTCAGATTGAAGTGACACACCACTGCCACTGCCACCATGGAACACATGGGACATGTATGCAGCCACCTGGTATTGAGATGAAGGGCCTTGTGTAATGGAGGTAAGTCAGGGCAGCCCCTGGCCCCTGCAGACATCTCCAGAGGTGATTGCCTTAACCAGATGCTGGGTAGTAGCAGACAGTGGAGTTCACCAGCTTAACACTCAGCCCTGTATCATGATGGTACATGGTTGGCTGTAAACCTGAATAAAATTGCTTGCACTGTGTTGCAATATTATGCTGGAGGCCTGACTTGCTACTGTGTAGTAGAAAATATCAATATCTCCCTAAAGCTTTGTCTCCCCTCCATAATTACTTCCTTCACAGCCAAACAGCCTGGTTATGGAGTCAGTAGCCATTTCACTACATTGAATTTACCACTGTAGTTTGCTCTGGAATGATGTGGGAGTGCTGCTGAACCTTAAAATAATGTTTCTTACAGACGAGAAAAACAAATGGAACAAAACAGTATCCCATCAAATACACCTAATTTCTTGTTCCAACCCCTCCTCCCTTGCATTTTTGTTGGTGTTCAATCACCACAGCTATTTCTTTGAGTCCTTCCTTGAAAGTGTGTCCAGAACACTGGTATAGACTAATTCAAACCACCCACCAATTTTAAATAAACTCTCATGTACCACTTGAAACATCCTGTCTGAACTAGTACCCAAGAGAGACCAGAGTCTAAGATTAGAATCAGCATCTTCTTTTTAAAAAAATAAAATAAAATTACTGTGTTTCTTGGCTATGAAATGTAAAGATACCAGATGGTTTTGGAAGAAAATTAAACAGAAGAGAAGTTCTACTGGCATGCTTGAATCTATCTAAGGGTTGTGTTTATATTTATAACAGATCATTTCTTTTGAGGCAAAATTTGTCTGTATCGTCAGTTCTAGTTACTATAAAAATGTGAGCCAGATAATAAAAAGAGAAAACACAGAATCTTTTTCTTTAAAGGTTGGTAAGGAACTTGTCTCTCCTTTTCCTTTGAAGAAAAATAAGCAATTGTATAGATCTCCCACAATTATGCCTCCTGTGAATTCACAAAACTGATAGCATTAAGAACAGAATGTCAAGTCAAACATTTTCTAACGCCTCATGAGATTCTAGCTCTTCAGTTTTCACATGGGCCATATGTCTTTAAAAGACCCTCAGGTGAAAAACTGTCTGGCACCTAAGCCAAATACTACCTCAAAAAGGAGGTCTTTTTCCCCCTTAAGAGTAGTATGTTTTGAAGTTTTGAAGTAGTAAGTAGAACCCTTAGAAATTAATGTCTTCATGTGTACAAAAAGGAATCATACAGTCCTATGAGAATTTAGAAGAGCTATAGTTTTGAATTACAACTCCCAGAATCCTCAGCAATGAAGAATTTCTTACCTGGCTGAATCGCTGATAAAATATCCCTGAAACATCCCTCAAACGTGGAGTAAGCACACATGTGTGGAAGCCTGGTGCGCTTCCTCAATTGTCATGCAATCGTCGCTCCCTCTAGCATCCCTGCATACTTGTAGTCAAAAAATAAACACTCCCAAACACTGAGTTGGAGAGCCCATGTTCCAAATATTAAATGCAACAATGAAGAGAAATGGAAAAATATGGAAATTATTTCTGCCTGGCAGAACTTACTGTATATAGTCACGTATAAGTCTAGAAATTTTTTGTCAAAAAAATTGACCCCAAAAAACCTCCGAATTGACTGATCAATGTAAGTACTGTACTTTAACTCTTATTTTAAAAAGGAACCATCCCCTGGTGAAAGGCAAGAGTGTAATCTGTCCTGGAAGCACTGACCCTACTCTATTCACTCATCCATAGTATGAGCATAAACATGCCTACTGGACTCTTGTAAGTTTTTTGGCATTGTTCTCCTTTGCTTCAGCCTTTAGATCCTGTGTTATGTGGCCCTAAGTTTTAACCTTGACTTATCTATGGATCATGTCAAAATCCATAATTTTGGACCCAAAACCTACCTTCAACTTATAAATGAAGTCGACTTATAGTTGAGTATATATGGTACTTAAAGTATTTTGCTGCCTGGAAGTAGGCTTACGTCTACAAAAGCTCATGCTGCCAACTTCTTTCTTTCAGTTAGTCTCAAAGGGGATACAAGATCTATCTACATACAGATACCACAGACTAACATGGCTATATCTTTGAACCTTATCATCCTTGTTATCCTTTTCTGAACTTGCCTATATCCCTTTTAAAATGAGATGCCTAGAACTGAACACAGTATTCCATTTGAGTCCTGACCAGTGCTGAATATAATTTCCATCAGCTTGGAAATTATGCTTGTAATAATGCAAGCTGAAATATAATTCACCATCTTTGCTGCACCATGATACTGCTGGTTCATGTTGAACATATGATCAGCAATAAACCCAAGGTCCTTTTTACATGTAGTACAGATACACATTCTGTATCTGTATTTCATTTTTGTGGCCTAAATGTGTTTTTTTGCAATTCTCCCTATTGATTGCATTTTATGAATTTCTGCCCAGTTTTATAGGAGTGAAGCAAACAGACCCAAAGGAGCAGAGTGAGGCCATGCCAGCACCACTCACACTGGGACTGTGGCGACCGCACATGCCTGGTCCCAATCCAGGACACCACCGTAGTCCTGAACTGGGCCTCCAGAAAGAGCAGATTATATCCACTCCTTATTGGCCTCATTCTTCTGTGATGTTGCGGTGTTGCGTGCCCCACGTGGTGGGGCATGCGCATCATGTCAGAATGGGACACAGTTGGGTGTGCATTGTGTGGATGCCACACCTTCATTCCACCCTGATGCTGGCCTTTATGGCTGGTCTGTCGAGGCTCTAACTCTACTAAAAATAGGTTCATTGCACGCATCGTTCCTGTGGCAATAGATGATTTGGAGGCACATTTACACACATATCTGGCCATGGGATTCCACCAAGTATTTCTCTGAACTTGTTAAAATCAGCTTTCCTGAAATCCAAGGTCTGAAATCCAAGGTTTACTATATTCTTTTTTGCCCTGTCCCACAGTTGTGAATTCTAGTATTAAATAGTCATTTCCCCTGAAGTACTACTTAGTTAAGATCATGTCCAGTATTTAGGATCCCCGTGTTCCTTCCTCTACTTTTTGAAATATGAAAATATCTCCAAGCCACATGAGGAATTTTTTGGAGAACCTATGTTTACTAGAGTTAGAGCCTTGACAGACCAGCTATAAAGGCTGGCATCAGGGTGGAATGGGGGTGTGGTGTCCGCACAATGCACACCCAACACTGCCCCATTCTGGCATGATGCCACGTGCCCCACCACATGGCGAGTGGCATCACGGCACTCCTCTAGTACTGCCGCAGCCCCAATCTGGTGCTGAAAGGGGCAGTCTGTTCAGCCCCTCAGTCTCCCAGGATAATTGAAGTGCCCCATTACTAATTCTTGCATCTTTGAAATTTCTGTGATTTTTTTAAAAAAAAAACATCGTCCACTAGCTCTTCTTTGTTTGGTGGTCTGTATTAAATACCTTCCACAATGTTTCATTTATTTATTAATTTCTCCATTTATTTTTCCCCAAGTGCTCTCTACTAGTCCACTCTGATCACTCTCATGGATCTGTACAACTGAATTTGTCTTTCACATATACAGTAATGCTATTCCTTCTCCTTTTCTGTCACATCTATTCTTTTTGAATAGACCATATCCTTCAGTTGTAATATGATCCAGTTGAATTATGGGAGTCATCTCACCAGCTCTGTTATGCCTATAAAGCCATATTTATCTTCCTGGACTAGGACTTCATCTTGATTGTTTCCTAAACTCCTTGCACTGGTGTATAGACATTTGAAGCTTTCTTTGTTCTCACCTATGTATTTACTATCAGTTTTTCTGTGGATCTCATTCTTTTCCTTAACTTTTCCTCTAGAACTCACATCCTTGTGTTTAGAGCTTGCCTTCGGGCTGATGATTGAGCTATTGCCTTCGGCCTGATGATTGGCGTGTTACAGGCAGCCACTAAGTGCCATCCTGGTGATGATAATAGGGTTAGGAACCGTGCACCAACCGCACAGTCCGTAACCCTAGTATGGGACCGCACCGGCCTCATGGCTGGTAGTGCCGTGCAGTGACTATACATCATGCACAGGAAGTGGTGTCATAATGGCGCTATTTTCTGGTTGCGGTACCGCAAAGAAGGAGCTGCACATCATTCCTGCGGCAACCAAACAGCCGCAGGAACAATGCTAAGGAGAAATGGACCACCCGTGGCTGAAGCTGTCGGGGTGTCCGGGGACATGAAGCCCCAAGGACACCCCTTTTCCCGACCACCCCTTTTCCAGACCATGGAGAAGCAGCATTTTGCTGCTTCTTCATGGTCCGGAAAAACTCCGGATTGGGGCCACAGGACTGCCGGTGAGTACAGCGCCTCTATCTCCAACCTCCCTGGGATTTAGTTCAAAGACCTTTTGAATAGACTTGCTATGCTATTGCTAAAACAATTCTGAATTTTCTTGGCAAGATTTATTCAGAGGACATTTGCCATTAGGCTGAGAGACTGTTACTTACCCAAGGTCATCCAGCATGTTTCCAAGACTTAGTTGGGATTCAAACCCTGGCCTCCCTGAAGCTTAGTCCAATGCTCAAATCACTACACCAAGAGTCATTTATATCCAAGAGCTTAATTGTTACTCTGACTGAAATAGTAGGTCATCACACACTGTTTTCTCCCAGTAGAAATGGATGTCTAATGTAAACAGATGCTGTTTATGTTCTTACTGGAGCATAGAAGATAGCAGCAGTCTGTACCACAGCATTCCTCACTGACAAGAAAGAGGTGGCATCCAACAGAAAAATATCAAGTTGTTTCATTCCCCTGTGACATTTGTTGAGATGCGGCAAGGCAAATGCATGTCAGATTACTACAGCACAAGCAAATGCATCTGGCAACAACTCAATCATTCTGTCTGAGGTATGATCATTTAAATAATGCACTGGAAAAGCACCAAGTTGTATATACCTGTCTGGGTTGGTCCAACACCTTGTACTTGTTGCAGCATTCTTCAAGGTTATAGCAGAAGTGGAGAAAAGTGTACCCCAAGACTCTTTTTTAGGCCCATGGTGCCTGCTAGGACACTTTACAAACCATAAGCATCCCGCCCCACCACGTTTTAAACTTTTCCTGGGCCGCCTTCTTCTTGTTGTCTCTCTCTCTCTCTGGCCTCCAATTCACTAGAAAGATAACCAAATTGTGAAATACTGTAGTGGTTTTGCTCTCCCACCCTTAATTCTAAACATCAGAATATGGATGAAAATAAAGCTGTAAATAATGGGATTTCCAAAAAAAAGACATCATTTGTGGTTTTGGCACAGTATGGCCAGTGAACCCTGTGAGGGTGCTGTATAACAAATGCCCCCTGTTCTCAGGGTATTTATCAACCCCCGAAACAGTGGCGTCGCTAGGATTGGCGTCACCCAGTACTGTAACTCATGGAGTCACCCCTCCCATACCACACCATACAGAATCCTTAGTAATGTTTTTTGTACTAACTAAAGGCAGATGTTCATAAATTGTAATTCCCATATATCACTGAATGTAATAGTAAAAGTTGTGACATAAACAACTAGCAAAATTAAAATTATACTTTTGAATAACAATATCATACGTGCTGTCTAAATGTTTTTACATTTATGTAGTTCCATGTGGTTAATTTTTTTTAAAATGTAAATTTTAAAACCTGAGGATTCTCCTTATTCTTCCCACTGAGTCTCACCCCACTCACTCAGCATTTTAAAGAGATGCAAGTGAATACCACAACCTGTTTCTGCCATATCCTCCTCCTCCTCCTAGTGGACAGTCTAGTGGATAGTCATTATATCTTACTTTGGCAGCACTGACTGGATGCCATTCACTACCATATTTGAGACCCAGGGGCTCATGTCACGCAGTTATATCACTATGCTTCCATTTTAATTTCAATGGCTGCATCCTATGGAATCCTGGAGTTTGCAATTTAGGGAGGCACTAGCACTCTCTGGCTGCGGACTGTAACACTAAACTGCAAATCCTAGAATCCCACAGCATTAACCCATGACAATTAAAGTGAAATCATAGTTCCAAAATTATCTTTTGTGAATGGGCTGCAGCAGCTTGGTTTTGCCTGAACCTCCTGGGATAGTCAAGATTCCACCCCTTCTTCTTCTGTTCTGTTAACTGGGTGGAAACTACTTTTGCATTTTGCAGCTGCTGGAACATGCCAAAGACAAAAAGGGGTGGGGGATACTGGGACATTTTTAAAGCATCTGAAAAAGTGAGATGACAGGGGATTAACTGGGACTGTCTCTGTCAAATTGGAATAGTTGGAGAGTATGATTAACAGTTTGTGAGGACAGGGGGACAGATGGGATGGTGGTGCCCTTCCCATATCCTAGCATCAGCCATCTGTGGTAGTCATTACACACTGCCTAACAGTAGGTGTGGTCCTGATGCTGATCCGCAATTATCTAACATACAGGCCCATTTCCAGGACAGAAACATATGGAGCTCAGAGTTATGTTCTTTCGTATTTGTCTTCTGTCACTCATAGATTGCCATTGCATTAGGTAGATTTCCAGCTGTAAGAGGGGGAAAACCACTGTCCTCATGGGCTTGTTTCCAAGTGATTACTTTATGGCAACATGCATTATGTAATATTTAATGTAAGAATACATGACCCTAGGGCTAAAACCTCTCTGAGCCTTTATATAAGCCATTTCATAAGTCATTTTTTGCCTTACAAGCAAGAAGCATCTTAATTGGGTACTATTTTTAAGTTTATTGGCAAAGACACTTGGGCCACACCTCCAAGCACACTTGTTCCTACAGCCTCACCATCCTGTTGTGATATAAACCTACATTCATGTACTTCCAAGCAAACCACTCTGACTCCAGTGGAACTGAATTCATTGAAATACAGAAAATATTACAGCAAAACTGATCAGCAGAGCAGAAGTATTCAACAGGTGTTTGGCTAAGCTCACCAAGAACTAGACTCTCAGCTTACTTTACAAAGAATACTGTTTAGTGAAATATTGGTTGAAAGAAGAAAGCAGAGATTTAAGTCAAACTGAGCCAAAACTTTAAGGTCTAGCAAATTTTTCACTTAAGATTACTTTATGAATATTTATGAACCACCATAGAATAATAAGACCAGACAAGCAAGTTGGGTTTATCAAGGGCCACTTTATGAGACCTAATTATTAACATTTACCACATCCTGGAATACCAAAAGGGGGAGCAACCTGATAATTGTGGGTCCCGGTGTCATTCACTGACTACCCCCCCCCAGCCTTCCCATGGGCGAAACACCTGATCCCATGGGGCAGTCCATTTGATTGTACTGCCCCGCCCAGCCATATATCTGATAGAAAGCAGACACAACCCTCCCCTCAAGCCATATAACTTTAGAAGTGGGGGCAAAACCCAAGGTCCACCTCAAGGGTCGAGTCTTTCCCCACCTCCGGACCATGGGAACTCTAGCGAGGTAGTTCCAGAGCTCTACTTACACTACAAGGGGATGCCCCGGTGTACACTGAAAGTTCGAAGAGGGTGCTTGGAGTGCTGGGCTGACCTTAAGTTGCCTCTGGTCCCACCCCCCATGCAGCATCATGGTGCTTTGCACTGCCCGCTGAAACACTTGGCCTCATTTTGCTCTCAGCCTCAAAGGGAGGCAATGACAAAACTCCTCTGAACAAATCTTGCCAAAGAAACCCCATTGTAGGGGGACCTTAGGGTTGCCATAAGTCAAAAATGACTTGAAGGTACACAACAACAGCATATATAAACTGGCAGTATCCGGATCAGGAGATATTATTTTGCTGTCGCTGCTGCTGCTGCTGTGAGTTCATATGTGTTATTTGTTATATGATGTGGGTTTTTTTTAAAGCAGATTCTTGGAAAGTTCTATTTATATTTGCATTGTTGATTTTATAAGCCTCATAGAACCTAAGACATTGACATATATAATCTTACAAGAGTGAAAAAGTGTCTCCAGATTTCAAAGTTGTGTCTCGCTCCAATTAGTTTCTGCTCCTCAATAGACTATATTCTTACTTTATGGAAAACAATTATTGTCTGGCAAATGTTGAAGAGCAAGTGAACCCACTGTGTTGAATCTAGCTTCCTGCATTCCACAGAGAGACACTCCAGCACTCCAACTGCCCTGAATCCCTGAGCACTAGAGAATGTGGGGCCAATGAGATTTGAGGATAATGGAGAAGTGAAAGCCAGAGGAAGGAGGACCAGCTACTGGGTAAGAGTTTGACCATAAATTAAAAATCCTTCAACCAGTGCATGATCAAAAGCTTTTGCTTGGCAGGCTGACATTTGAAAATTACATGTGTGCCAAGAACCCACAGGATTTTGGCTTCTTGGCTAAGGCTGAAACCCCTGAATGCGGTAAGATTTGTAACAAATGCTCTGGCACAATTACTGAGAATACTGTATATTCTTAAGAGATAACTCTCCTTGTAAGGGAAAGACTCACTAAATTCAGAAAATAGTAGACAGTCTGAAGAAACACAGGAGCAGATAACTTGAGGGAACAATACCAACAAATTGTGTGCACAAAACTTTAAAAAACTGTATCCAAAGTTAGCAAACTTTAAATAGGGGTACTTTCCAGATTAATACATTGTTGGATTGCTCCTGTTAGCAGAGTGGCTTAACATTTTGGAGAGTACAGCATTGCAGAGGTTCGTTCTGGTCTTTGAAACATATTAAACAAATAATGAAACTAGTTATGTTCAAAACAATAGGCTGATTATCTCATATCACTTAGATCATCCAATAAAAAGCTAAGAGAGTTGACACTTGTCTATACATCTTTGCTGTCTTTACTCCTTTCATTTTGCTACTTTCTAGGCACAATATATCCCAGTTTATCTTAACATATTCTCTGACAGGTGTTTTCCTCTTCATTTTCCTCACTCTTTAATTTTAGATCTCTATACGATGGCAATTCTTCAGTCAGAACCAGGTTTTTAAGGTGTTTAATAAATAATCATTGTAAAAATGAGTTTATCACAATTAAGGCTGTGGAGTCAGTACACCAAACCTTCAACTCTGATTTCAATGTCTTCATAAATGGCAAACGTATATTAATTTGTAACAATTAATTTATAGGAATAAAATAGTAGCACAGGGCGTTTCATTACCACCATATGAATCATCAGCATACTTAGCACACCAAATGTATTTATTGATTAAAATTTCTGAAAAAGAAAACCTTCCTAAATTCCTGTGAAAATACATATGAAAAAAACCTATGCCTTTAATAAGTTTTCAAAAAGATTTTTTTAATGGAAACATAGGGTGTACTTTTAAACTAAAGAATATATAAAATTAAGACTAACAGAATATAATACATATATTGCTATAATATTATAATTTTTTATTTTGAAGCCGGAGTTTAAGTCGGTACATTTCTACCAACTCTGATTCCAACTCCACCCAAAATTGCTTCTGACTCCAACTCTGATTCCACAGCCTGGATTGTAGTGATGGAGTGTAAATGAACTCATTGGAGATTATCACATGGAGGACGAGATAAGGACAAGATTGCTTTCTCGTCCTTATCCCATTCATGACCCAAGTGAAAATGACTATGCAAATCACTTCATACTGCTACCACGTGAAAAGTGCTTTCAGCCTTCAGCTGAAAGCACTTTCAGCCATCATGAAATTAACGGGTTAAACCATTAATACAAAATACTGCAAATGAAGGCCAAAAGCTCTTCATTTGCAGTATTTTGTATTAATGGCTGCAGTGTGAAAGTGATTTGCACAATCACTTTCACTCGCACTTCCCTGCTGGGCCAAGTGCAGGTTAAGTGTGAAAGTCATTCCCGCGATCAGACAGGAAGGACAGGGCAGGGACAGGACAATGACGTCCAGTCCCTCATGTGATAATCTCCATTGTGTTAATTCACTCTCCAAAATGTTTCCTTGAAAGACAGATTGCCATTCACTACATGGCTTTTCTTCCAATTGGCAGAGTCAGTTGTGATAATGAGGAGTCCTCTCATTATCAGAACCTTCTTCCCAGACACACTGCTCATGTGAAGCAATGGTAAGATCCAACAGATCCAGTTAGCATCCTATATACAGTGGTGCCTCGGGTTACGAAAGTAATTCGTTCCGCGGCCGCTTTCGTAACCCGAAAAGCCTTCGTAAGCCGAATTGCCATAGGCGCTAATGGGGAAAAGCCGCGTTTCGTGCGAAAAAGCCGAAAAAAGCACCAAAAATTTTCTTCGTAACCCGAAAATACATTCGTAACCCGGAACAATGATTTCCAATGGGATTTTTTCGTATCCCGAAAATTTCGTAACCTGGGTATTTCGTATCCCGAGGTACCACTGTAAAATGAAAGTATATGGAGTGAACTGGTTCAGGCATGATTAGCTCAGCAATGAAGAACTGATCTTCACAGGCCATAGACATGCCAGCTTGTCCTATACATCTATGTATGTGTCCTGCTGTGCCACCTGACACCACCACCTCTGGAGTGAGTCATTTTCTCTGAAGTCAGAAACTAGGTGCCCAGTATTAATCATATGACTGGGCATCTCACTGTAACCTCAGATGGAGCAATTTGGTCACTGGTGGCAGTGGCACCAGGTAGCACAGCAACACATGTGTAAACAGCCACCCAGGATCACTGCAGTGTGCTCTGAATTTCCTGCAAAATTCAGAAGAAAATGTGAGTTTTTAAAAGCCTATTTTAGGCAGGAATATGGTGGGTTCAATGTAGACCTGTCCTCATGTCATGAAGACAGTCTGCAATTGAATCAGGGATTTGACCCTGCATCATGTTGACAGTTTGCAGTAAAGGCTGGGAGAAATCAATTTAATTGGCTGATGTAGATATGACCATAGATACAAATATTACTGAATCAAGTAGAAGTAGCTCTAAGAGAGCTACTCACATGCAGCAACAATATCATATGAATCAGGCCTACATATTACTGAAATCAGTGGGACAAGTTAGTGCTTACTAACTGAAAACTTAGATATTTTATGGATTTCATGGGGATCAAACTACCTGTGGGCCAGTGCATCCAAGTATTTTTACTGTTCTTTGAGCTACACAGAGAATCAGGTTGATTTCCCAGTAATTAATCCTATCCTAAATCGCAAAAAAGATTTGGACTTTAGATACACATAAATGACATTTTACGGGCTACTGGTCCAGTGCTGGTTATGACTTTTAAAGCCCTGTATGGCTTAGGTCCAGACTATCTGAAAGATCATATCTCTCTATGTACTCCTACGTGAGTTTTAAGATTTATAGAGGAAGGTTTCATTTGGATTTCACCACCATCACAGGATTGTGAGAGAAGGCTTTCTCAGTGGCAGCTCCTAGGTTATGTAATTTCTTCTCTCGGGTGACACAATTGCCCCGCTCTCTCCACTCTTTTTACCAGAAAGCATATAATTTTTCATTTCAGGCAGGCCTTTGGCTGATAATTCATGTGGCAGAAAGGGCTTTTAATAAACCTGTGCTTTTGTCTTTTCTAATGTGTTTTGAAATGTTTTAACTTTAAGTTTTTAGAATTTGCTTAATTTTTTGAAACATTTGCACTCGTAGTTTGGAAGGGTAGTTTGGAATGTAAGCCACTTTGCATCCTGTGCAAGGAAAACAGACAGACAGACAGACAGACAGATAACATTTCGCTCTCTTTGTGGGTTCTTAGTGTAATGTACATATATTAAATCCAGCACTGTCTATAAGTAGAAACAGATCCTTCATGACAGGGACTGTGTTTGCTCAGTTTGCATTTAGAATGATGGCTTCATTGTTTCAGATCTTGCATATCTCTTCACTTAGGCTAAGACCTTTCTTCTGTCTCAGGGCCCTTCAGCTGCAAAGATTCACTGCACTGAGCTGTACAAAGCTCATCTGTATTTCATCCAAACTGCCAATAAAAAGTCATTTTGATAGTCAAATACTATACCACCCACGACCTGATGGCAACATCAGGGGCTGATCTATAGTACCATTCCACAGTTGATGGCTCTTTAAGTGTAAGCATAAAAATATGTCAATAGGGGCCTGGAAACAAAAACAAAACAAAAAGCATTTGGCCTTTGAGTGTTAAATTTGGAGCCAAATTCAAAGAAGAAAGAAGGAAAGAAAAGTGATTTACATGGCCATCATGACTATCATAGGAGCCATCTATTCCCATTAACCACAATGGAACAGTTAAATGGGTTTGTCAGTGCAGTCTTGTCACACAGTATAGTATCAACAGATACTGCATATTATTCCTTAAAGCAACTGCTTCCTTATGGTGGACATCCTTTGCAGAAAAGGATAAAAGATAATCAAAATTGCAACCCTAAATGTATTTAAAGAGTAAGCTCTGTAAAACCTAGGGAGATTTACCTCCAAGCAAACTGTTTTTCTTTTCTTTTTTTAAAAGCACCATTAGTTTTAGATATTTGTGATGAATGATAAAGCTTACCTTCTAAAGTTTCTTTTTCAGGATTCCTTTTTTGTTTTCCAAGTTTCCTGTGTTCTGTTTGGAAAATGGAGCAATCTGAGGATGTGATCTCAACAGCCAATTTTAATGTGATTTACTGATTAGAATAAAGTATACAGTAAAGTAGCATGGCAATCTGCACCTGGCATTACAACCTACTTTCTTTTGTGCTTAACTTGTGAGCTTTTAAAGATAAAAAATCAGGAGGGTACAAAGGAAGTACCACCTTTGCCATAATTTCTTCTAGTGCCTTTCCACACAGTAATTTTTAGTGTGAAATAAATGCATGATGGTCACCTAACTGTTGTAGTGTAGTTTTCCTTAAATTCACCACAATTCAAAAATTCAAATTCACCACAGTTCAAAAAGGATGATGAGAAACTGGAGCGTGTCCAAAGGAGGGCGACTAAAATGGTGAAGGGTCTTGAAATCATGCCCTATGTGGAACATCATAAGGAGCTGGGAATGTTTAGCCTGGAGAAAAGAAGGTTAACAGGTCATATGATAGCCCTGTTTAAATATTTGAAGGGATGTCATATTGAGGAGGGAGCAAGCTTGTTTTCATAGAATCATAGAGTTGGAAGAGACCACAAGGGCCATCCAGTCCAACCCCCTGCCATGCAGGAAATCCAAATCAAAGCATCCCCGACAGATGGCCATTGAGCCTCCATTTGAAGACCTCCAAGGAGGGCGACTTCACTACACTCCGAGGGACTTTGTTCCACTGTCGAACAGCCCTTACTGTCAGGAAGTTCCTCCTAATGTTGAGGTGGAATCTCTTTTCCTGTAGCTTGCATCCATTGCTCTGGGTCCTAGTCTCTGGAGCAACAGAAAACAAGCTTACTCCCTCTTCAGTATGACATCCCTTCAAATATTTAAACAGAGCTATCATATCACCTCTTAACCTTCTTTTCTCCAGGCTAAACATCCCCAGCTCCCTAAGTCATTCCTCATAGGGCATAGTTTCCAGACCCTTCACCATTTTAGTCGCCCTCCTTTGGACACAGGACCCAGAACAATGGATGCAAGCTACAGGAAAAGAGATTCCACTTCAATATTAGGAGGAACAGCCTAACAGCAAGGGCTGTTTGACAGTGGAACACACTCCCTCAATGGAGTTTGGTTGAGTCTGCTTCCTTAGAGGTCTTTAAAGAGAGGCTGGGTGGCCATCTGTCAGGGATGCTTTGATTGAGAGTTCCTGCATGGCAGGGGGTTGGCCTGGATGGACCTTGTGGTCTCTTCCTGCTTTATGATTCTATGACTTGCACCCTACAGTTGTGTCAAACTGCATCATCCCCAGCTGTGGGAGATTGTCCCTGGAGAATACATATGTCTTTCATGCTAGCCAAAGGCATAAGTTTTGGAGAAATCATTTTTTCTAGAACTCAAGTTGTAGTGTTTTGTGACACAAAAAGCAGTTACCCCTCTAGCAATGATGCTCATTGTAATTTGCTATGCTGTGTTTATTATCTACCTCATATATATAGGGCCATTACTGTAAGAAGTTCAGGGTGATGTATACAATTCTTCTCCCCTCTGCTCTGTCACAACAATGTTGTGAGCTAGCTTAATCTGCAAGATATTTGCTGGCCCAAGGTCTATTCATGAACTGTGTGTGTGTCAGTCATTGAAACCCCTTCTAAGAACTGACCTCAGTATCTACTTTGGAATAACCCATTACAGCTAATACAGCATGAATTCTGGGAGATGTTGTTTAATGTTGGCAGAGGCTGCTATTCATCACATCGTTCATCTGTCTCCTCACAATAGGATATCCAGACAGTTTTAGTTTACAAATTAGTTTGTCTCTGAGGCAGAAGCTGAATTTATTTACGGGTGGTTTTTAAACACCCGCATCACATCACCCTCAAGTATAATGTCATGTTAGCTATTGTGGTAAGCTATTTTTAGCCATTGTCAACAAGATAGAGTTAGAATCATTGATTGAATGATAGCACACAAAGACCATCCACTCAAACCCCTGCCACCCATCATGAATACCCTTCTCTTGTAGTATTCCTCACCATGGGATCAGTATTTCCCTAAGTTTATTGAAATCATTGTTTTTAAAATCTAGAATGTGTGTCTGGCTGCTCTTGGCTTCCCCCTTCTACTGTTTAACAAACTCCAGAACAGCATGATTACTCCCATCTAAGGATCATGCCACTACCACCCCATTAACCAAGTCATCCCTGTTGGTTAGAATCTAAAATAACTGATTCTCTTGTTCCCTTGTTGCCTCTTCCAACTTCGGGACAATGAACTTCTCTGCAAGGTAAGTGAGTAATTTGTTGGACTTTAAATTTCTGGCACAGCTTGACTTCCAACAAATATCAGGATAGTTAAACCCCCCCCCCCCTCTTTTCTGAATGTGTGGTCATCTGTTTCTGGAAGACAGCATTCAAGTCATCAGTCTGGTTTGGGGGTCTATAAGTAGACTTCCACAATTACATCCCTGTTGTTCCTTTCCCAGATATTTTCCCCCCAGATGTTTTCATGGATCTTTTCACAGATGTAAGCGTCCTTGACATATAATTGTTAATCCTCCTTCCTTCCTGTCTATTCCTCTTTATACATTCCATTCATGAGACTCATTGCACCAGGTTTCAGTGATACCTATTATATAATACTTCCTTACTGTGTTAAGAGTTCAACTTCATCTTGTTTATTTCCCATGCTCTGTGCACTAGTGCAGTAACATCTAAGATCATGGGCCTTTCCCTCTAGCTGCCTATTAAATGTTTTTTCCTCCTGTTGTTGGGTTCTTGTACTATTTGCTGTGCTCTTTGTAGAAAAGCCAAGCTATTATCTCTAGCACTTGATGAACTCCTCCTCTTAAGAATATCGTCTTCTCCTTCACATAACTCAGTTTAAAGCCCTCCTAATCAGATTTTTTTAGCCTGCTAGAAAAAACTTTCCTTCCAGCTGCTGTGAGGTGCCACCCATCCCTTGCTGTAAATCTATCTCCCTGAAATCACAGACCAAGAAGCCAAATTGTTTCTGCCAACACTACCTGCAGAGCCACTTGTTCATTATTATTTTCTCCCTTCCTGAGCTGTGCCCTTCAACTGGGAGAAGAGATGAAATTACAACCTGTGTATCAAGATCCTTTAGCTTCCTAACCAGAGCTTTGTGATGTCCGAAAGACTATGTCATGCAGTGTCATTGGTTTCTACATGTACCAAAAGGAACAAGTCTTGATGAGTCTTGTCGTCTTCTTTTTTTATGTCATAGACATTTACCCCAGGGGGGCAGCACACTTCTCTTCTGCTCCCTTCAGCAGGAAGTCCCCTATCATCACCACCACACATCTCTGAAGATTGCCAGGGGCCATTCCATGAGCTGATTCTTCTGAGGTCACCTGCACCTTCTCTGAGGACTGACACAGCCGCTTTTCTTGCTTCTCTGCATCATTACTGATAACGGAGCTCCAAACTCACAGAATGGTCCCTGGTCCTTCTTTGTGTTACATTCTTCCAAAGGTCAATTCTCCTGTGTTTGGGAACTTACCACCTCCTTAAAGACATCTGTTAGGTGTTCCTTATTCAAGACAGTTTCTTCCTCTTGGTCCAATAAAACCTCATATTTCCTAATATGCTGAAGAGTAGATACATGGGCTGTGAGTTGCTGGACCTTCTTTTTCAACTGAGCACAAAAGTTAGAATTGTCCAAGCCATCATATTCTCCATCACCAGGTATGGATGCCAGAGTTGGACAGTCAAGGAAGAGACAGAAGGAAAATCAACTTATTTCAGATGTGGTGTTGGAGAAGAGTGCTTAGGATACCATAGACAGCCAAAAAGAAAAACAGAAGGGTCTTAGAACAGATCAAGCCAGAGATCTTGTTAGAAGCCAAGATGATTAAATTGAAGCTGACATACTTTAGCCATATAATGAGAAGGTATCAATCACTGGAAAAGACAATAATATTAGGAAAGGTAGAGGAGGAGGAGGAGGAGGAGACAACAACAAAGATCAATATTCATGCCAAGGAAGGAAGGAAGGATCCATCCAAAACAGATTAGGCAATTCTTGTTAAATTATTACTTCTGTTGTTCCCCAAAAAAAATCAATCCAGACCCAAACCATCTGAATGCAGACATGCTGCATTCCATTCATTTGGTGAAGTGTTGGGAGTTCACCTCTATTAATAGTTTAAAGGTGGGGTACAGGATTCTAGGAGCTGTGGGTTTGTTTGTTTTTTAATCCAGCTCTGTGAATATCAAACAGTTTGCTAGGCAAAATCCTTTGACTGGTTTTATTTCTGTGACTTGGTTTCTATACCAATATCAAGCAGCTCACTAGTCAATATTCACCATTGTTTTTCATTCTGTGGTTTGATTTCTATATTAAAGATGCAGTTCCCTGGGAAACTACATTTTCTAGGATCCCAGGATTCTGGAATATTGCCACTGCAGATTCTAATGTACCAGAAAAAGAAGTAGATGCTGGGTTTAACTAGGTGCCAGAGAAGAACTTTTGAAGGAAACCACACTCTATTCGTAATGCGGCTGAATATTGTAAGTTGGATCAGTTTGTGTTCTTCTGAGCCAATTAATTACAAACTTTGGCAACACCACTACTTCTGTTTCATACACAAGCTCATCTTCCACCAGTCTTAAAAATTGCTATTTTAAGCACAGTAGACCCAAGCAGTCTAAGGGCTTACGTGGGTTTACAATTGGCTGTTTGAATAACCTGGGGCAGAATGGATACTCTTGAAGGAAAAATGGGTGAGGGTGATATTAAGAGAAAACAGAAAACAACATCATTTAAACATGAAAATACAACTGAATAACACACTGATTCAGTTAACACCCTGATTTTACTGCTACTGTTTTGAATCTTACAAGAAGAATCTGTTTCAAGAAATGTTGAGCTGGAATCGCATAACAGTTTTGGGTTTGGTTTTGTTTTGGAAGTTTCAAATACACATAAGAAATCTATGGATTCTTGTGTACACGTAGGCATGTTGTATGCTCTGTCATGAGTTGTGCAGCAAACTGAAGCCTTGATGGGCATAGATTTTCATATCCCAGAGATGGTTAGATGTCTTGGTGCTCATGTCTTTCCTCAAACTAGAGCCTTTGACTATTTGGATAAAATCTAGTAAATCTAGGTACATGTTTATTGCACCACTGGAAAGTGTTTCTGTGGTAGTTGTGTGGTGTCTAGCAGAAATAACTTCAGCATAAAACTGTAATGAAAACAATGCACAGTTATTTTTAATCCTTCGTTAATGTATTTCTATTCCATTTTATATCAAGAGATTTGGGATACAGACAATATAAAAAAAATAAAGAATGCAAAACATGTAATAATTTAAAATAAATTAAAAAGAATTAAAATGGGTTTAAACAATTTTCAACAATGTGCACTCAGACAGACCTTCACAGTCTAGTCAGATTATAATGATGATGATTCATACATTTCCACCTTTCTCCTAGTGTGGGTTCCAAGGCAACTCTCATAGAAAGTCAAGCTAAAAACCTTAACAATAATGAAAACATTAAAAAACCACACATTAAACAGTATAAAATAACTGTAGAATATGCACATGTTTATATATAAATAAAGCACACATTCCACCTAAAAGCTTCCTTGCTTATCCATGAAAAACTTGCTTGAAAAGAAACAGATTTGCCTGCTGGAAAAAGGAAAGCAGAGAATCGGCCAACCTTCCGAACTTCCGATCAACAGAATTGGCATCTTAACCACTAAGGCACTGCATTCCGCATCCCATATACTTACTTGTTGAATGTTAATTTATTTTAAATAATTCCTTAATACTCACAGGTTAACAAGACATGAAATAAAATGAAATGCACATTAGGATGCAAATGGATTTGGATATATAGGCTGAGTCTCCCTTATCTGAAATGCATGGAAATTGTTTTGGATTTCAGATTTTTTTTCAGATTTCAGAATATTTGCATACACAGTACATAATGAGCTATTTTGGGAATGGGACCCAAGACTAAACATGAAATTAATTTATGCTTTCTATAAACCTTATACACATAGACTGGAGGTAATTTTGTGCATGAAACAAAGTTTGTGTAGCCTGAATCATCAGAAAGCAAAGCTTTCACTATCTCAGCCACCCATGTGGACAACTTTTGCTTTTGGATTATTTTGGATTTTGGAAATACAGATAAGGGATGGACAACCTGTACTGATATTGTAATTTTTTTAAAAAAAATATATGGAACACATTGTGCATACCCTCCAACATTTAATTCATGAAAACTGGGACATGTATGGCCAAGAAATATCAGAATGTAGTCAAGATGACAGAAGTTATTGGTGAAGAAGAATACATAAGCAAGAAAATGCTGCAACAGTTTGTTTTTGCCTGAGCCTGCTGGTAAAGGAAAGATTCTGCCCCTTCTCCCACCTTGCTGCCGAGTTGAGTGCAAACTACTTTTGTACTGTGAACTCAGTTTGCAGCAACTGAAGTAAGCTGAAGATGAAGGGGGAAAGATGGAGAAGGAGAGAGGGACATGTTAAAAGATGCTTAAAAATGGAGGTGACAAAGTATTATTCATGACTGCCTATGCCAAACTGGGACAGCTGGAAGATATCACTGTACCATTTTATATGAGTAATTTTAAATATTCTTTTCCCTTGCAACCCCTGCCCATGTTCAAACTCTGTTTGAGAGGCTTGGACCAGTTAAAAGCAGAAAAAAGTAATGAAAACTACAGAGTATGAGGGAAGTAGATTAAAATCAAGAACCATTATTCAGCATAAACTGGTAAAACAGTTTTGTAGACACTATTGCTATCCTTCACATGATCTGCAGTGAAACCGTGGTAAATCGTTGCATTCATTACTGAGAGCACTTAGCGTTCTACATTTAAGTATAAAAAGTGCCTCAATTTAAATGATAAAATATATGGACATGTTTTCCATTATGAAAAGTGTATATAAATAGATGGGCCTCTCTGTGTTAAACTCAGAAATGGCATTTGGGCATGGATGAGTTCCCCATTTAATGTAGAGGAACAAGGCCATTTAAATGTGTGTGGAATTCACAACTGACAGGACCAAGTGTGTATATTGCTATTTTAATTTGGGTACTTTTTGTACCCATGTTTAAATAGCAAATGGTGATGCTGCTGTCAGTTGAGTTGTATCTGAAACTGACTACAGTTTCATAGGCTAGTAAGACAATTAATGACTATGACTAAACTTTATTAGGTACAAAGCTATTTATACAAATATCAGATAGCATCTGCTCCATACACCCATTTTCTTCAGGCCTTGCTCTTATCTCTGTGTCAAGCCTCCCTCTCACCTTTAAGATTCCATTCCTTGAAGCTATACAGAGTTAGGCACACACACAAACTGACACTCACACTGACACTGACACTGACACTGACACACACACACACACACACACACACACACACACAATGTATTCCTAAGCTTTTGGGATCTACATACTAAGTGTTCACTCTTGAGGGCTTGGAAGCATTCTGGAAGAGCTCTTGTATTTTTAACAAGTAAAACATTTGCTAGGAGACTCTGCCCACCTTTGCAAAACTCTACCAAAAAGCAGACAACCACTTAAAAAATTCAAAGACATAGAGCCATGTTAGTTTGGATCAGTATGCAATTTGGAGACTAAGGAGATTGTCACACGTCACTTTTCACCCGATCTGGGCACGGGCTGGGCACGAGCTTGAACGGGTGTAAACGGGTGTTATCACACACCAAAATGTCGCTAATGTGTGCGGTGACTACAACCCATCTCTAAGCTAGGCCTAGCCTGCCGATTTTCAAGGATGGGGAGCTTCCATCCTTGTAAAATCGGTGGGCTAAGCATGGCTTGGAGACGGGTTGTAGTTGCCCAGCAGCATCAGCAACATTTTGGTGTGCGATAACACCCTTTTTCACCATTCAAGCCCATACCCAGCCCATGCCCAAATTGGGCAAAAAACGACGTGTGACAATCTCCTAACTGAGAGAAAGAAGACTGTATCATAAACTTTTGTGATCTGACTTAGTTTGCATATAGCTTTAAGAATTACATATTTTGAGTGCATTTCTGTCTTACCTAAATGACTCTGGGTGGGATTTCTCCCTATTTGAGTCTTTCAGATATGTTTTAGATGATGTTGCTGGAATTAATGCTGCTGTTCTCTTGGGGATAGATTTGCCAGTTTAATGCATGTTTTTGTGAGAGTGGAGGATTTGGTAAACAACAGCTGTAGGCTACTTTTTCTTATCATGACCAATTTTGTGCTTCATTTTTGTATAGACAGTAACCACCACGATGGAACGCTTTTGGATGGATGTCAGAGTTTGTCCACTATTCTGCCTATCTAATCATGATTGTCTTTATGGATGAAGTTACAGGATAATCTAGTGTAGGATCTTGGGATGGTGCCAGCTGCCATCAGAAAGCAGTTGCAATCAGAAAGCAACTACTAAGAAGAGCAAACAAAGCTAGAAGGATATTTATTTTATGAAATATTTCTAATCATGTTTTATGTTGTAGGATGTTGGGACGGTGTACAGTTCAATCTGAAGCTTTTAAAATAAAGAAAAACAATTTAAATAAATTAAAAGCATATCAGACTAGTTAAAACAGTTTAAATCCATGTGGATATACATATTTTGATAGTAACATTAGATTACAAAGGCTTCATTAAAAAAAATGTTTTAAGTTGGTTAAAATAGAATTAAGCCAGCATCACTTTTAATCTGACCTCCAAGGTGAAGGCATTCTACGGTCAGGTTGCCATAAGAGAAGGCCCTCTCTCATGCCTTCCCAGTCTATGATTCCTTGTATTGTTTTAGGTAGCAAATGTCTTGGTACAGTTCTGCCTCCACTTGAATTAAGACTTTTGTGCATTTGCCTGATAACTGCTCAGGGAAAACATAGTCTGTAACTGTGTATGCTCTCTGAATTAGCCGCGGAACGAATTAATTTCGTAACCCGAGGGAGCACTGTATATAACTTCATAGAACCCTGAATGAACCGTATTTGGTACTTTGCATCAAAGATTACATAGTTATGCCTTACATATATATAGACATCAGCTTATCATCTTTTTTTAGACTGAGAGGCCTGGTCTACACAGGCAATAGAATGAGAATCCTAATGTTGTATATTAGGCAGTAGAAATTCATACTGAAGGCACAGAATTCTAGTGTTGAATGTTTCTCTCAGAGCTTGAAATCAACTTGTTAATTAACTCATTAAATTATCAATTTGCTAGGTGTTTCTAGTAATTATCCTTAACTCACTAGATTCCCCAATTAACACTGAAGTTTAAAATATGCTTTAATGAAGTATGTCATTAGAACCCATCAGACTTCATTAGAAGGGTGGGTGGTACGCTCTCTGTTACATTCAGAAAAGCAGGGAGGCCTGCTGCCTCAGGAGAATAAATATTAGAGTGGGAAGAAATGCATTATATGGTTCTGTTGTTAGGCAGGATAATCTGTGTGATTGCTTTGGAAAGATGGAGGGAAGGGAGGAGAATGAACTTTCTAAAACCAAAGTCAGGGCAGAACAGCTGAGTTTACAGGAAAAAAGATCTGAGTTTGGGAAGGGAAAAAATGAGTCTTGGAATGGAGGGGATTGATTTGTTTGCTTAACAGAAGATCATGGCCCTCAAGCAGCCAGGCCTTTGCATAATGTCAGGCCCTTTAGGCCCGATAATCAGCTACCCATGGACTCATATGCAAATGAATGAAGATGTTAAAAGATGAGATCCTAAGATCCCAACTTGACAGTCCCCAGATTTACTGGTGCCACAATATTCCCAGTTATAATGTGTGTGTGTGTGTGTGTGTGTGTGTGTGTATATATATAATGGGTTTTGTAGTTGTCATTAAGAAAATTCTAGACTAGAAGATAGCATCTTTAAAAGGGCAAAACTTGCCCTTTTGAAGGAGCCAATAAAAAATGTACTCCTCTAAAGGTCAACAGTAACAGCATCCATGCCATTCTCTGTAAAACCCCATGTTCTGGCCAACATTAATGTATTGTTCAACTAGTTAATTTATGATAATTCAACAAATTAAACAATTGTTAGCAGTGGTGTCACTACTCGGGGTGTTACTCAATCTCGGGGGGGGGGGGGGCTTCTGGACCAAAAGGGCATGCTAGGCACCACTCGACTCATAAGTAGAATGGCATGTGGCAGGGAGGGATGTGGGAGCTGCTCTATTTGCAAATAGAATGGCATGCAGCAGGGAAGAGGGTGTGTTGGGCACTCTTCTTCAGTGCAACACACTGCTCTACTCATGAGTAGAATGGCGCATGGGAGGGAGGCAGGGAGGGTGCACTCGGCCACGTATCACTCCTCTTTTGTGGTGTTACTCAGTGTGGTCCGGCACACACCCCCTCACCCCTCCACCCCAGTGACACCACTGATCGTCAGGTATTAGTCTTTATGACAGTGAGTTAAATAATAGTAAACTTTATTTTAATTTTCAAACTTGACTCTCCAAGATCTGTATTTGTCTGTATTAACACCATAAACCCCTTATGAATATGAAAGGAACACAAGCTGGTGGAAAATTCTAACTCAGCAAAAAAAGTTGTTCTTGTTTTTAATCAAGGTAGTAAATACACTCCAACATTTCCCAGATGAAAATCAGAATATAGTCCCCACTCTCGCTGCTGCTGCTGGCACTTATACTACTACTACTAAAGTCAAAGAATTATCCTCCCAACAACTGGCTGTTCTGTGTAGGCCTGTCATCTTCCTGAATGAGTTTTCAGAGAAGGCATGGTGAGAGAGGAAAGTGATATGTAAGAAAATTGTAAGCAATCCAATGACAAGAGGCGAAAAGTTGGACATTCTAACACCTATCGAAAAATGAGGAATGCAAAGTATTAACTATAGCAGTTCTGGCTGGTATTTTGGGCCAAGAAGATTCACCAAGACTGGACACATGGAAAGAAGGGAGAGGGTTGATGTTATTGTCCTGAAGGTGTATTTGAGTACTGTATTGTTTGCTTCAATGTCTGTCACATTTTCCCCATAATTGCTGGCAGGCACTGAGAAGCTAAAATTACAAATAAGTCTTACTACTTTTACAATGAAAAGATATCAAGATGATTCAAGAGTCTGACTTTCCAAGGGGTGAAGCAACAAAAGAGTTGTAGAAACATTTCTGGTAATATTACAAAGGCCAGAAATTATTGATACATTGGGCCTAATCCTGGAAAAATTAGGCATGTTTAAATCACTGCAGTCAGTGGCATCACTAAATTTTCACTTTAATCACATGAAATTATGTATATATAAACACATTTATTCTGTGCATATGATATTGTAAGTTAAAGATAATTTAAATTTTGCCAGTCGTTTATGTCACAACGATTACCATTAGATTCAGTGATACAGTGCGCCCACGTTATACGTGGACACACTATACGTGGCTTTCAGCATACACTGAAAGCCGCGAGGGAGCCGCGAGGGAGTGCACAGGGCACAAGGGGCAGCGTGTCCCATTTAGCTGAATGAGGCACGCACCCGAGGCATGCATGCACGCCGCCACGCCGCCGCCACATGCACTAGCCCCATTACTTCAATGGGGCTTGAGCATCCACTTTTTTTACGCGGGGGGGGGGGCGGAATGGAACCCCCCACGTAAAAAAAGTTGCACTGTATATGGGAATTATGATTTATGAGTAAATTAGTACAAAAACATTATTAAGGATTCTGTATGGGTATATTATGGGAAAGATCAATGGGGGGAGGTGACACCATAAGTTACTGCAGTGTGTGACACCAGCGATAGCGAGACCAGTGACTCCAACCCAATGTGTTAACCCAGAAGCAAGTTGCATTTAGATCAATTGGGTTTCTTTTTGAGGAACCATGAGCAGAATTGGACTGCAGTTCTCCTGCTGAAATAAATGTGATTCATCTACAGTATTGAAGTTTAGCTGTTTTCAGGCACTCAGTAAATGTAGCAAGTGAAGGATGGGAAATACAAATAGACCCTAGCCAAAGTGTATGGGACATCTAATCCTGCAGTGGCCTCAGGAAACTGAAGGTGGATTATTAGTTGATTATGCTCAATAGTTGTAACTTTTTAAATATAATGTGACACTGTTGGGTTCAAAAAGAAGAGCTCTACAATTTGAAAATGTGCTCAAGCAGAAGTTCATCCCCTATAATTCCACATTGCATGGGTGTATTCTCAAGAGTTCAACACATTAGTTTAAAAAATAATTTGGTACAAGGCCCAAAAGATAACTTGCTGCCATTATAATTGCAATGAATAAACAATACACTGAAAGTAATGACTAAATAGTGATGGGAAAAAACATGCTGTAATGGTGTGATCCTCCAGATTTTAATGGACTGCAACTCACAGTATGCCTTGCCATTGGCTGTGGTAGAGATGCTGGAGTTGCAGTCCAACAACATATAAAAAAAATTCTTCCTAACCTGTCCAATCTGGGGGACAGGCAATTGCTCACCCCAGGGACCCAAACCATATTTTTACCTATTTGTTACAATTGTTTGTTTCCTGGGAAGTCAGCAAGGACTGCTACCAATGGCTCAGTGATCTGCCCTGGTCCAGGGACCACCACTCTGAACAGCACTTATCTGGAGGGCAATACATTTCCCACCCCTGCTGCAGAAATAATTAAAATTGGGGGGGAAATATGGCAGAGTATTATTTTAGATGATTTCTGCTGTGAGAATGCTTATTGCAAGAGAGTAGAAATAGGAGAAAATAACATTGATAGAAGATTGTCTGGTTAAATTATTAGATTTATTAGAAATTGATAAACTTCCAAGATCCTTACAAAACAAACATACAGAAAATAAGAACATACAGAAACATACAGAAAAAGAAAACATACAGAAAAACACACAGAAAAGGAAGATAAGAAGGAATGAAGGTAATGGTGTAGGAAGACAAAGTAAGAAAGCAACAGAATTGTAGAGGATAAAAGAGAGAAAGAGGAAATGGATAAAAGAAAGAAGAAAGAAGGAAAGAAAGAAAGAAAGAAAGAAGATGGTAGAATATAAGAGAGAGATGTTTGCAAATTGCAGATTGTAAATTTGGCATGTTATGTTAAAATAGATTAGGTTATGTATTAGGAATTTTAGATGTTTGTGTGTTGGTATGATTGTTATGATTTTTTAATATGTTTAATAATTTTTTAAATAATGAAAAACAAACAAACAAACATAAATATTTAGAAACAGGAAAAAGTGCTTAAATATGGTGAGAGAGTTATGTTTTGGACTTAAAAACTTGATGAAGTGATGTGAAATGTAAGCAGACATGGTATTACGCTGGAAAGAATTAAACAACGTCTGAAAGTGAACTTAAATATATACATAGGTAAATTCACAGATATATATATATATATATATATGCGCAAAATAGATACTTCATGGTATATATTTTCAGACTAATTTATCAACAAGGATGATAGAATGGGGGGGGGGGGAATTGATCTGCGGAAACTAACCAAGGTTGTTGGCGTGGTAATGAGTGACTTTTGAATGAATATGATTAAGTGTATGTAAACATATGGTAAATGGACAAAATCCGGAGAGAATGTATAATGGAGGAAGACTGTGCATTTTGGTTGTTCCAATAAAGGTATCATTGTTTGGATGTTATTGGAGCAACAATATGGTTTACCTTTCCGTAGCCTAGATTAAGAGTAAAGGAAGGAACCTCCATTCTGCAAGAAGGCTCACCTGCTTGTCCAAAAAGGATCTCTCACTGATGTGGGAATAAAGCACTATTTCATCTTTGCTGTTCTCCTTGCCCCAACCTGAGTAAAACGTACAACAATGTAATCTGTGTAAATGTAAGAGTTCCCATCCCCACAACACCATTCTCTTTGCCTTGTAGGCAACCCCCAGATCAACAACAAAAAAGTTTCCACACTCCATAAACTATGAAGAAAAGGGCTGGATCCTTCCAGATTAACTCTTAATCTGGCTAAACGGGTGCAAACTTGGCCGACTGCTGCCTGACCAACCCCCCAAAGGCGCTGAAAAGTGCTTCTCATTGAGAAGAACAACAAATTACACTGAAGTTGGAACAGGCCATTTTGAGTTTAGGAAAAAGCGAGGGCAAAGGTGAAGGGCACAAAAAGATGACACCACCACAACCCACACAAACAGAGAGGCCACTTTTTGGTAGGTGGATTTGACTATATCTTGCACTACTTTGTAGGGGAAATAGAAGAAAGGGGGAGCTGGAGTATAAAATGGTAACAATTGCAAAAGATTGCAGAGGTAAGCAAAGAAATCAAAAATGATATATTGACATGAATAAAGATATTATAGATTGGACAATACAACATATGCAGTAACCAACTAGTACAACAGGAAACAATCACAGGTATATAAATAACATGTTTAGAAGGCTTATGAGAAAACAGAGGGAAACAACCACATACATATGACAAAGGTCAGTGGCTTTATTAACTAGCATTTATTTGTTTAATTTCATTTGTGTGACACTTTTCTCCATGAAGGGACCCAAGTCACACTCCCAAGAGCCAAACAATTATATGTAAGTAACCCATATATTAGAAGTATGTGGCTAGCCTGAAAGTGACAGGAAACCAACACATAGATATCAATAGCATGTATGAACATAATAACATGTATGTTGCCTTAGGGTCGCCATAAGTCAGAAACGATTTGAAGGCACACAAGGACAATAAAACATATCTAATGCAATAATTTGGAGCTTGAGTGAAGCCACTCCTTCTATTACATGTGTGATGTATAGGCAATCCAACGTTTGGACTCAAGCTCCAAACAATTGCATGTTAAGTAATATAAATCACTACAGCCTGGTGTGGTGGTTTGAACATTGGACTAGGACTCTGGGAGATGAGGGTTCGAATCCCAGGCTCGGCCGTGGACATCTACAGGGTGACCCTGAGTGAAGTTACACTCTCTCAGCCTCAAAGGAAACCTGCCACGATATAGGGTCGCCATAAATTGGAAAGGCCTTGAAGGCACCCAACAACAACAACCACAACATCATCTATAATAGCAGTCTGGTGCACTTTTCTCATTGTTCCCACCAACCATACTTTCGCACTTGGGTCTGTACTAGTTAGTGGCTGGCCCCTTTCCAGACAGGAGTCTTTGTAGCCCCACATTGAAATGCAAAGACCTAGGAGTTTATCACACAGGGGACAATTAATTACTGTTTAAACTCCTAATTTCCTCCTGTGTGATAAACTCCCTAGTCCTGTTGGTCTGTAGCATGAGCAAATTCAGTTCAATGTACCCACAATGAATGGAATCTCCAGCTCTATGGTAAGTTGGTAATAGATGTCTTGGAAGCAACAGGCAAGCTTTGAATGGAGGAGGTCTAAGCATCTTTATGGTTGGGTTAGACTTCAAAGACCTGGTAGCCATGTTAGTCTGTGACATTAGTCTGTAGAGAGATCTTGGGAGCACTTTTGAGACTGACTGAAAGAAAGAAGTTGGTAGCAGGAACTTCCCTAGACTTGAGCCTTGAATCATAGAATCAGAGATGGAAGAGACTACAAGGGCAATCCAGTTGAATCCCTGGCCATGGCTTTATGTATTCATATGCAAAGTGATGTTTCCCATTATTTATTGATCTTTTTAAAAAGTTGATGAAATTAAATAAGAACACACTCTTTCCTCAGAGTGTAGTGGAGTCTCCTTCTTTGGAGGCCTTTAAGCAGAGGCTGGATGGCCATCTGTCAGGGATGCTTTGAGTGTGATTTCCTGCATGGCAGAATGGGGTTGGACTGGATGACCTTTGGGGATATTCTCCAACTCTAAGAAAAATCTTCAGTGGGGCAAGGAAAGGGGATCATGTCTCTTCCTCAAACCCAGCCAGGAGCGCTCTAGGGGCTCCTTCCTTCCATCCTTGATTTCTTTCTTTCTTTCTTTCTTTCTTTCTTTCTTTCTTTCTCCCCTCCTTCCGAAGGCGGGCTCTGGGTGGCCTTTGCTCCTCTCCTCCTCCTCCTCTGCCCCTCCTCCGGGATCCTAAAAGCCAGAGAGCTGGGGAGTCCGGAGGGCAAGAGAGAAAGAAAGAGAGAGGGAGAGAGAGAGGGAGAGAAAGGAAGAGGGAGGCTGACCCACTCCCCTCCCCTCTCTCCCCCCAAAGAAGGGGGCTCCCGGTGGCAAGGATGCTGGCCTCAGCCCCGGTGCTCCTCTCCCTCCCGATCCCTTCTCCCGAGCGGACAGCTGGGGCCGAACCCGCTACAAGCGCCGGGGAGGAGAGGGATCCTCACGGGGCCTCGAAGTGAAGCCCAGAGGAGGAGGAGGAGGAGGGGGAGGAAGAGTGGGAGGAGGAAGGAAGGAGGAGGAGGGAAGGCACCGCTGGCTGAAGTTGGGGCTCTGACCCCCTCCCCACCCTCCGGGCCAAAAAAAGGAAAGGCCAAAGGAAAGCCCAAGGGAAGGCAGGCAGGAAGGCAGGCAGGCTCCCTCTTGCTTGACTCTTCGTCCTCCTTCTTCTCCCTTGGAAGCACCATGCAGCTGGCCTTAGGGGCGAGGATGACGATGGCCCTGGGCAGCCTCTTCGGCCTCCTGGGCCACTCCGGGCAGGACAGCAGCCGGGCCAGGCCAGGTAAGCCCCAGCCCAGCCCAGACAGACAGCCTCTCTCCTCTACGCCGCCTTGCCCCCAGCAGGGACCCCAGGCGGATCACAGCCGGGGTTTTTATTTTTATTTTAAATCTCAGTCAAATTCAAAAGAATTAAAACCTAACAGGAGTGTATTGTATAAAGGCTTCCTCCTTCCCTTCCTTCCTTCCTTCCCTCCCTCTTTTGAAGGAGGCAGCTTGGCAAGGGATAGAAAAGCTTCGCCCTCCAGGGCTAGGAGAGGCAAGGGCAAGGGGGGCCCAAGGAGTGGATGGAGGAGGAGGTGGATTGATTGTTTTTATTGCTGTTATTTTTGTTGTTGTTATTATTATCTCTTCGAAGTTTGGCATGGCTTTGCCCCTTGTCTTTTCTTTTTCTCCCAGCAACTGGCAAGAGAGAGAAAAGGTTTGCCCTCCAGGGCCAGGGAAAAGCCTGGGTGCAGCCAGAGGCCAAGAAGGAGAGATGCTGATTATTAATATTGTTATTATTATTATCAAAGTTTGGTATTGCTTTGCCCAGATTCTCCCTTCCTTTTTTCTTCCCTTCTTCCCTCCTTTGAAGGAGACAAGTGGGAAGGAATGGAAAAAGTTTGCCTTCCAGGGCCAGGTGAGAGCCTAGGCACAGTCAGAGCCCAGGAGGGATTGATGATGATGATGATGATGATGATGTTGATGATGATGATGATGGTTTTCTAAGTTTGGCATTGCTTTGCCCAACTTGTCCCAGACTTGGGCCATGGGTTGGGATGCCTCTGCAGGACCTGGCCTGCTTCTCCTTGAGCCAGCAAATTATCCCTCGATTTAAAAACAAAAAACAATTAACAGCACATGTAGGGAAGGAGGCATAGTTTAAAAGTATTAGCAATCTTGTTGTTGTTTGCCATCAGGTTTTTTCCACCTTGTGGTGACACTAACAGAGTTTTTTCTTGGCAAGTTTCTTCAGAGGGGCTTTGCCATTGCCATCCTCTGAGGCTGAGAGAGTGTGACTTGCCCAAAGTCACCCCATGGGTTTCCATGGCTGAGCCAGGATTGGAATCCTGGCCTCCCAGAGTCCTATTCCAACACTCAAACCACTGATACAGTACCATGCTGGCTCCCATAATATAGCAATATAGCCACATGCAAACCCCTGGGAGAAAAAGAAATCTTTCAGTAGAGTTATTAGAAGGGTTGAGATGCTATTTAATGTGGTCCAGGGCTTGTCTGAGGACATTAAAACTTTCTAGGAGAGAAGTTTTATTCCCCTAGTGACTTCATTCCCTGAGTATGCAAAGGGATCTTGCGGCACCTTAGAGATTGCTTTGCATACTGATTTTCCAGACTAACCGGGTTCTGTCTTTGACTTCTATTACCTGAGTAATATGTTACTGTAAAGATTGCCAAACTGTATTTGCAATCCCTTCCCGAGTTTGACTTCTGTGCTGCAGTTACTGCTGGGTGCACAGTGTGTACCGATGTTACATAAGAGCTCCAAAGTTATTCTCCATTCCTTGCAAGCTGTTTCTGCGCTGCTTGCTCTACGGTCAGCTTTCCCATTTGGATGGCTGCATCCAAAGCAGCCCACTTATAAGCATGTTTCAAGGGAAGGGAGACAGATGAGCAGCACCCTGGAGAAAGATCACCCAGTCTATGCTGCTGTGTTACTATTAAAAAGAGTTGGGATCTTTCTCAAGCTCTTCACTAAGGTGACAAGATTGTTGGAGGGATGGCCAGGGTTGGTTCCTTTGCTTGGCAGTTGTCTCCCAGAATGAACTAATCTCAAATTATAGTCTGCCCACTTGCACCCACGTGTATCTATTCATGGGGATGTGTGTTAACTCTCAACAGCTCAGCTGCTGGAGACCCTGAAGGAGTACGAGATAGTGACACCGACACGGGTGAATGAGTTTGGAGAGCCCTTCCCTACCACAGTCCACTTTCCAAGGAAGAAGCGGAGCCTTCCTTTGGACATTGAGCCCTGGGGCCTGGATTCTACCTCCTCCTCCACCTCTTCCTCCTCCTCCTCCTCCTCTTTTTCTCCTACCACCCAAGCACACTACAAACTCACAGCCTTTGGGCAGCACTTCTTTTTCAACCTTACAGCCCACTCGGGATTTATTGCCCCTCTTTTCACTGTCAGTTTCCTTGGCGAGCAGGAGGCTAACCAAACAAACTTCTACACTAAGGAGCAAAGCGATGTCAAGCACTGTTTTTATAAAGGACATGTCAATACGGATCCCCAACACATGGCAGTCATCAGCCTCTGTTCCGGGATGGTAAGTGCTTGTCTTTACTCTTCACTGGATTCAGGTTTTTGCTTCTATAGAGAAATATCTATCTATCTATCTATCTATCTATCTATCTATCTATCTATCTATCTATCTTTCTTTCTTTCTTTCTTTCTTTTCTTTCTTTTTTTTTAAATCCTCAACTTTTGAAGTTGAACCTCCTTGGGATGTCTGGAATCACATGACTCAAACATCCTTGTCATAGTTTGCTATGGCTTTCTTTATCCTGGGGGTGGGGGAGATGGGGGAGCATATTGAAGGTTTATTCTTCTTCTTGTGTGCCTTCAAGGCCTTTCTGGTTTATGGTGATCCTAAGGCAACTCTATCATGAGGTTTTCTTGCCAAGTTTCTTCAGATGGGGTTTGCCATTGTCATCCTCTGAGGCTGAGAGAGTGTGACTTGCCCAATGGGTTTACGTGGCCAAGCCAGGATCTGTACCCTGCTCTCCAAAGTTCTAGGTTAACACGCAAGCACTCATGCTGGCTGGTAAGGTTTGAAAACCAGACAATTCTCCCTCTTAAAGTTAATTTGTTGTACACATTGTTATCTTTCTACAGTTCATGTATGATTGTAAGAATTAATATATATTTATACATATAAAGATACACGCATATATGTATAAAGTTATTTTGTACTGGTGGCCATCAGAGCTGCCTATCTTGTTCAGCCCTCTCTGATCTTGTTAGAAAGTTTTCAAAGTGAACATAAACATCTCCTGTCTCCTTCACAACCAAAGTTAAGGGATCATAATTGAAGTCCATGGCAAAAGCAATAGATCAAGAAGCAAAGGCTCGGCTTTGAAGGAGGGCTCGCTTTGATGGATGGGGAAGGAGAAGGAAGGGGGGGAAGACCAGGGAGTAATTAACACATTTGGGCATTTTCCTCCAAAGATCATTAGAGGCAGGTACTTTTTTCTTCAGACAGCCCCAGTGACCCAGGGGTGCTGTGATATGAGGCTGGCTTTTCAGTGGGAAGGGAAGCAAGGAGGTGGGGTTACCCCAGGCAGCTTTTTGGAGGAGAGGGGGAGGTGGGTAGATTGGGGAGGAGGATTTTCAGACAGAACCCCAAACAAGGGTGATGCTTTGAAGCATGAGAGCCATTTAAGGTGGAGGGAATCAAACAAAACCATCCTGTTGCTTTGCTTCCCCTTCGTTCCCTCTGGGGATGGAAAGTTGGCTTTGGAGAAGGGACTCTCTTCTTGCCCTTGCTGACACTCAACTCTGCAGCTATCCTAAGTGGACTTTCACGCCCATGTCGACCCTTCAGGGTTTTTTTTTTAATGTGTGGCACTCTCAGGCTACTCAATCCTTATTTGCAAAGAACCAACCCCTCCCCACTCCTAGTGATAGGCTAGATGGAGATTTGTTGCTATTGTTGTGTGCCTTCTAATCATTTCCGATTTAGGGCAACCCTAAAACAAACCAATCATGTGGTTTTCTTGGCAGGATTTGTTCAGGGGAATTAGTCATTGCCTTCTTCTGAGGCTTTGAGACTGTGACTTGTTCAAGGTCACCCCAAGTGGGTTTCCATAGCTGAGTGGAGATTCGAACCCTGGTATCTAGCAGTCCCCAAACTCTGCCCTTCCATGTGTTTAGGCCAAAATTCTTGACTGTTGGCCAAGCTGGCTGGGGCTTCTAGAAGCTGAAATCCAGCTTGAGGAACAAAGTTTGGGAACTGCTGTCCTAGTCCAACACCCAAACACACTATGCTGGCTCTAAGATGGTGAAGAGAAAATGTTATTTCAATCCCACCCTTTGTTTGGGGAAACCCTTCAAAGTACCAGAGTACTGAAAGCTACTGAACTTCTGTTGGATTGTCACTTTACAGCTTGAAGAACTTTGGGGAGAGCTCAAACCTTTCTAAACTGACTGAGTGACACAGGAGACAAGGATGTGCAGTTTTGCATTTTGTCTTGCATGTGCCAGATCGCTTCTGCAATTGGAACTAAAAGAGGAAATGAAGAATCCCTTTCCCCCTAATGATCCCTTCTATTCCAGAGGCAGAGATACAGACAGCTAAATTTAGCCAGTACTTACCAGCCAGGCAGAACCGAGCTGTTGTTGGGGTTCCCAGTGGTTGTGCCCTAATGGTACCACAGCAAAAGGAAAAGGAGTGCAGTGACAGAAAACCTATTTTTCCCACCACCCTCAAAACCATCTTATCTTCCTCCAAGGTGCTGTTGCGCAGCAGCTATAGTAACCCTCTGTGCTTGTTGTTGTTGTGATGTTCAGATGTTTGGTGGGTGGAGGCAGAGGAGGAGGAGGGAGGATTGATACCCACCCAAGGTTCAGTAGAGGAAAGCAGAGGGGTGGGGTGGTAGGGTAATATGTTATTCCATCACAAGAAAGAGGGGAAGAAGTATTCACACCCACTTCTGAATGGAGGAAGCCTTGCCCCAACTTAGGCATTTTGCCTTCTTACTGAGATCGACCTTAAGGGAGTTCAAGAACTCTCCAGTCCTTTAGCTGCTGGAGGCTTAAGGCAGAAAGTAGAAGAAACGTCCCCCCCCCCCCAAAAAAAGGTCTTACTCTAGGAAAGGATAGAGATGGGAAAGGGCAAGAAGAAAGAGGACCGGGTTTGTATGTGAAAGTTTCCATAAGAGGGTGTGTGCTCAGGAGGAGCAAGTGCCTTTAGAAATAGCAGTTTTGCAATCTCTTTGGAGCTAGTCTTTGTAGTTCCCGAGCCTTTATTTGTGAGATGCAGAGTTGTTTTCTGGAGAGGAGCATGCATCTTATGAAGAGAGAATTTCTGCTTCAGCAAGGCCATATTGACATATTGATCTTTCTGTCTGTTCATAGTTATTGTGGTAATCATTACTGCCCCCCCACCTCTGGGTATATCTGGTTCTAAATAATTTCAGATATTATTTATGGATGAAACTGGCTATGGAAAAAATAAAAGCAGAGCACCTGTGAATTCCCCCTTTATTGCTTGTTATGTTGATTGCATTCTTTTGGTCCAGTAACTGAAGAGCTTGCACAGCTCTTGAAGAGATGTTCTGTTTTTATTTGGTTTGGAAAAATCCATAATGAATTCAGACAGTCATGGCAGACAAATATCCACGTGATAACTTGCTTCCTCATACTATCCAAGAAGCTTTAAAGTCATTTTATGCAGTATGCAGAGGCAAAATCAGAAGTTTTTAAAAAAGATATAGCATAATATACAAACTCATATAGCTCTCTTGATGTTGTTGGACTGCACTTCCTATCTGCCCTAGTCAGCATACCCCATGGTCAGGGATGCTGGGAGTTGCAACCTGACAACATCTGGGGAGTTGCATGATTCCCACTTCTGCACTACAGTATAAGGGATGAAGTTTTCTTAGATAGAGTAAGTGGCCAAAGAAAAAGGTGCAGAGCAAACTTTTTATGTATCAAAACTACAAAATTCAACAAATAGCCCTGTAGTGCAGGCACATCCTTTTGTGTGGATTTTGCGTTCTCGTCCATAAATTAGGACTTGATCTCTGAGTCTTCTGTAACATCTCTCTTCTGTCTGTAGAATACTGTAGCTTCACTAAAGATTTAACAATGTTCCTCTCATTCCTTCTCAGCTAGGCACATTCAGGTCTCATGATGGAGAGTATTTCATAGAGCCGCTCATATCACCTGACCAGCAAAAGTACGAAGAGGAGCACAAAAAACCACATGTAGTCTACAGACGCAGTGTACCTCCAACATTCCCGCCAGAAGACAAGCAAACTTGTGACACTTCAGGTACTTCAGATTTGGATTTTTCCAGGCCTTTGGTCTGGATGTGTGAGAAGCAAAATAACTATTTAAAATATGTTTGAGAGGCCATAGGGTTTGGAAACCCACATCTGAGGTGAAGTAACAATTAAGTGTGCTGTTTCTTATTTTACTTATTCTAGCAAGTGCTTCCCAGAATTTAAAAGCTGATACCACTGTGCAACTGAGATGGTTTTGGGCTTTGACATTAGACATTATTGATTACCCTAAAGCAGAGCTCAGACACTTTCATCTCCACCTTTCATCACTTGTGTTGGAATATTCCTTTAGTTCCACTCTGCTTGTGTGGAGGAATTTGCCCTTTTTTGCCCTTGAGTACAGGAATACAATATTGTGTGATCCTCATCTCAACCTCCATCCTAGAACTATGTGGTTCTTTGTCATCAATATTTTTTTGGAGCAAAATACAGTGCCCTAGAAGCAGACTTCTGCTTGGGAAACAGCACATGTCCTGGGCCCTCATCATCACCACCACCCAATTGCCACTTCCAACACTCTCTAAAATCTAGAATGGTGGTATTCAAACTTTGGTCCTTCAGATTTTTGGACTTCAGCTCCCAGAATTCCTGTTTGCTAGCCAAACTGGCTAGGGCTTTTGGGAGTCTAAGGGACTGTATAGATGGGTGGCATCCACTGCATGCTGTGACACTGATCCGGCCTCTGGAGAGCTCAAGAAGGAGCTGCAAAAAGTGGTTCCTTTTTGCGCTCTCTAAAGGTTAGCCATGGTGGCGGGGCTTTGTGACACTCTTTTGGTGCTGCATTATGTAGATGTAGTGCCAGGGTTGTGCCATGATGCAATCTAGAAAGGAACGTGGCATCATGATGCTATGGGGGTGGTCACAGCATCCAGCGTACAGATGCTGAGCTGTGGCCCTCACACAGGCTGGCACAAAGTGCTAGTCTGTACACAACCAAAGTCCAAAACACCTAGAGGACTGAGGACTGAAGTTTGGGAAAAACTGACTTAGAAGGTCCCACAACTGCTGTGTGGCAAGCTGTAGGGAGAAGATTAAGGACATGCCTACACCAGCTGAAAAGATCTGGGTAAAACCTGGAGTATTTTGCACTGGAGCTGCCTTGGATCCATTGCATAAACACAGTCTGCACTGGCATGACAGCAAAGTGAATCTGCCTTGCTGTCCAGATGGACAGCCAGGCTGGCCATGCATCAGCACTGGTGCCCTCCTCCTTGGGGCAACCACCACCGTCACTGTGTTGCTTGTCACAAAAGCAGCTCCCTGGCAGAAAAGACTGGAAAGCAATGGCACGGTACAGACCACACAAAAGTGCCATGCTGGTGCCGATTTTAAGGTTAGGGACCACATGGTCCCTAACCCTAACATGGCATGGTGCCATAACAATGGTGGCGGCCCATATATATGGGCGCCGCCATGGCGCTTACATAACAAGTGCATCAGTGGTGCACTCATTACATCACACATTCAGCACAAAAAGAAACCTTTTTTTTTAGTTCTTTGTCCTGCAGAGAGAAGCCACACAGTTTGGTGGCTGCAGGTTCCCTCTGGAGAAAATTAGGCTGCCGGCAGGCTGCCCTTTTCGGTTGGTCTGTCCTGCGTGCCAATGTCCCTTGTGGTGGACACCCAGCCATATGATCAATGAGGAGCAGATAAAGGAACCCCTTTTTAATTGATTACGTGGCTGGTTACCTTATATTGATGCCAGGCAAGTGGTGTGTCAACAGCAGGGCTCTGCTGGAAGGGTGCTTGCCTGGGAAAGTCATGGCAAGGGAGGATTCAGAGCACTAGGAAAGAAGACTTTTTCCTTTCCTCACCAGCGGCAGGGCTCAGTTTAGGAGCTGGTGGCAGGCAACATTGGCCCTTTAAGGATGGCAGTGCTTGCCACTCACCCAAATCCAGACCAATCGCTACTGTCCATACTCTGAAAATTCCAGATTTCCTTGAGAAAATCCAGGGCAGTTTGCATAGTCTGGATTAATCTGCAAGGTTTTTAAAAGGGAATTAAGAATCAGAAGGGATGAATTCACTGCAATTCAGGCCGTATGTAATATAAACAGATTGTAGCAGATACAGGGTGAGTCTGGGCCCTCTGGGGGTTTTGTTCAATGTAGACAAGCCCTAAGTCACCTCACTCCCAAATCTGGTGATATGAGCAGTTCCATCAGTGAGCAAAGTAGATCATTCTCCCCGCTTCCTACCCCCAAACCCTTTCCCAACTGGGTTAATAGCCTTCCAAAAATTCTAGGGCAGATGTTTTTTCTCAGTGAGAGAACTTTATTGTGCATTTTAGAGCAATGTGAGATAGGGTGAGGCAACATGGGCTAACCCTGTTCACACAGCCGCCTCCTACCTTTCCCATTGGCCAAGCTTTTGATGAAGATGGAAAGTGGCCTTTCATGTGTACCAGTGAAAATGCACAGATCCTCTCCCTGAAAGGTTGCTCTTGGCCAATCTGGATGCTTCTCATGTGGAGCTGCTTTATATTTAAACTGGTTGAGTCTCATTTCTTACCAGAAATATATTTGGATTTTGGATTTGTTTTTAAAATATTTGCATATACAATCCTTCTGTCCCAAACATGGGCTTGTCATCTGCAGATGGCCCCACCCCATTGTCCCTAATGGTGATGCATGCATGCGGCTGCATTGCTACAGCCATGTGCACAGCATGCCAGCATTAAAACCCATGGGACTTGAATTCTCCTGTGGCTTTTGGCATAGGGGAGAGGATAAATCTCTCCCCCCCCCATCCTGGATATGAAGGGGTGACTGTGCATAATGAGATGCTTGAAGAGAGCACCAATTTATTTTTTGTGTACAACTTATACACATAGCCTGAAGTTAATTTTATACACAATATTTTAATTTGTACATGCAACAAAGTATGTGTGCACTGAACCATCAGAAAGCAAACCATCACTATCTCAGCCACCCATGTGGACAGTTTTGGATTTTGGAGTCAGGGACGTAGCCGGGGGGGGGATTCTTGGGGTCCGGACCCCCCCTTCCATTAGAAAAATGAATGGTGCGTGCTGCTGCACCACCACACTCAAGCCCCATTATAATGGTGGCACTTAGTCTGGAACCCCCCCCTTCCTAAAATCCTAGCTACGTCCCTGTTGGAGTGTTTGGGGTTTCGGAATTCTGGATAAGGCATCCTTAATCTGTATGTCAGTTCAGGCCTGAATATGGACTAGTGGGAGGCATGGCTGGCATTTGCTTCATTGGCAACAGAGCAGTTTGGCAAAACACAAAAACCCCTTGGACATGGTCTATGTGACAGGATTGCCTGAATTCTCCATCTGTGAAAGGTGGCAACATTATGTTGGCACACAGCCAATGAGACTATGCAATAATACCTCTGAGGGCCAATGAACTGAGCAGTTGCCTTTGTTGTGAATGGACATGTGGGGGAAGACACATCTACCCAATTTCTGTAGGAAATGGGTAGCTGTTCCCATCTATCTTGTATAGTGCTACATTTGCCATTATCAATTCAACTGGTCCTATGGACAGATACTTTTTTACCTCTGCCATCCTGTGGTGTATGGTAGTTGCTACAGTGTTTTTCAGCATGATTTGTTAAATTATGGTGTGGGGTGGAAAAAGAGGTAATCCTAGTAATTAGTGTTGAATGGAGATAGTAGCACTGAGATTATAACAGAATAATATGTTTTAGGAATAATAAAAGGGAGGGGGGGAAGGATCTGAATCTATGTCCATACAGTTGTAGCAAAAGCAGCTTTTTTTTCATTTTACTTGGTGATGTAGAGGAATGAAGAATGCATGAGAGAATGGTGCCTCTCACAAGGCTTTTATTGTTTGTTCTTCCAAGGGTTGCTGCTGGACTATGCCACTCTGGTTTCTCTCTTCCAGCTGTCTCTGCTCCCTTCTTTGAGATCAGATGCAGGAGACTCAGAACAGTTGGAAAGAAACATGGGATCTGGCACAATTCATCAGCAGCCCTTGGAAGAACGGATCAGTGGAATGTGAAGCTCATGGATTCGAAGGTAGTTGGAAGAACCTTGAAAAAGTTTTTTTAGTTATCCTGCTGCTCTTGCTATGTTCCCTTCTTCCCCTGCCTTCTTTCATTGATCTACCTGTCCCAACATCTGGAGAAGATAATATATACTGTCTTCTAAACAGTCTATCATTACTTGGTCTTCTTTGTTAATCTGAGAGATGGTTTGCCCATTTTATTATTTGCTTGACTGAACATTCACCAGGATAAAGGTAAGAGTGCCTCTCTTCCCTAGAAAGACTTTTCCATCCACATTCAACTTCACTATGAGTATACAAGTGTATATTGTTGTGTGGATGACACCTTGCCTTGAAGATGTATGAGAGGCACACCATAGGCAGCATCCTGCTCTGTTCATATTCTTCTGCTCTGACCTTTCTATCTGAGTGAGTGGCTTGCTCCAAAAGGAGGGGAGGTGGGGGGCACTGGCTATTGTCAGCTTCATCACTGGGCTTTGGCTTGCTGCAGTCCTTTTGTGAAGGCTGACTTCATCAGTCACAGCCGCCGACCAACCAGAGAAAAAGAAATAATCTCATTGCCACTTTGAAGCTCAGCTGTATTCCAGCGAGACACTTGGGTTCACTTTTATGGCATTACTGGAACAAGCAATCATTTACACACCACAATTTAGCAGGATTGAGTAGCTAAAGGATAAAATTGCAAAGTCAGAACATAGCTTAAAGCCCTGTTAGTAATAGTTAAGCCCAGTATAACAGAAAAGAGTTTATTGTAGCTTAACTAGAAATGAAGATTTCTGAGATACCACCATCCAGTAAATATTTCTTAAATGTGATGGTTGTTTGACTAGCATAGAAGAGTAATAATTCCACCCAATTTTTTCTACTCAAGTTCTTCAAAAGGGAGATTTGTCATGGTTTGAGCTGCACATTCACACTTGAAGTTACTTCTTTGAACATCTTTTTCCTAGGGATGGATTGTCCTGCCCTTTTCTGAATTGATTTTAAAGAAAGAATACATATTAAAGATAAAATATTTATTATAAAATAATTATTAAAGATAAGGTTTACAAGATGATCTGGAGACTGATTTTTCTCCTTGGTCTTTTACTGATTAAAGCTACTTGGGAAAAAACACTGTAGAAACTGTAATGCAAGACTGAAATTCTTCTTTAAAAATCCAGGAAGTGGCAGTGCATCAGAAAGTGCTTCCATTTCCACATTAGTCAGCTTCACTATGAGTATCCAAGTGTGCATGTATTGGCATGATGGTTTTTTAAAAAGGGGTTTAATCTTTCACACCAGTTGCTGTGCCTTGTTCCTGCTGCAAACAGCTTTAAACTGTTTTTGAGAGATGGGTAGGGGAGACACCCTCCCAACTTTTCTATCATCTCATAATTTTTGAGCAACATGAAAGGGATGAAGAACAGTTAGTAAAAATGCAGTTTAATACACAAACCAACTTTTGGGGGTTTTTTTTGGGGGGGGGGGGAGCACATGCTGGGAAAGAAAACATTTTCTTCCCCAAATTGAAGCATACATATCCATCCTTCTGTCTTCTGGGCTGTTGCAAAATAAATAGATAAATAAATAAATAAATAAAATGCTGTTCTTGTTGAGTTTCCCATGACTCAAATATAAACACTGGCTGCATGCAGAAGTCACGTTCCTGATCTTCCTAACTGTGGGTTCTAGTACTTCCTCCTCCTCTTCCTTTCTTCTCCTACATGGCTTAGTAGACACTTGTTACTTTTCATTAATCCATCCTTCTGTCCCAACATCCTGAAGATTATCATGGTTCTGTGTATGTCACACAGCAAGCATGGCAGGATGTTGAACAATAAGGACTGCAGGATTACTGCATCATGCTCTGTCAGGAAATTTAAAAGCATATCCTAACAAAAGGAAAGCTGAGTATGTATTACATATAAGAAAATAAATGAATGTGATCTCCATTTGTGCATAGTTTTGCCAAGTGAAAAAAATGGACAGGGTTCCTGTATTTTTAGTGGTTGTGAAGAAGAAAGAATTTTGGCAGGTCTTTCTTGCATGAGAAGCAACAGGTGCTGAAATCCCCTCTTCTACACAATTGTTATAGGTACAGGAGCCCTATTCTTTACTTCACCTGACCACCCTATTTGTGCATCAGAGTGGCTGTGGAGTTGAGGCCTGACTTTGGTGGTTGTTATCTATCTAGAGGAGTAAGTAGTATACAGTAGAGTCTCGTTAATCCGACCTTCGTTGATCCGATGTTCCGGTTTATCCGGCGTCAGATTGGTCGGTAGGCGTGGCTTGGAGCCCTTACCACGCCCCCAGCCGGAAAGGGCTCCAAGAGCAGCAGAGTCCAGCACACCAGGCCCCAAGTGCAGCACCCACCATGCGCTAGCCTTCTCTCTAAAGGGAGCCCGAGAGCTCCCTTTGGAGAGAAGGGGGCTGAAGCCCTGCTGGCACTAGCCTTCCCTCCAAAGGGAGCTCTTGGGCTCCCTTTGGAGAGAAGGGGGCTGAAGCCCCGCAGGTGCTAGCCTTCCCTCCAGAGGGAGCTCTTGGGCCCCCTTTGGAGAGAAGGGGGCCAAAGCCTCACCGGCACTAGCCTTCTCTCTAAAGGGAACCCGAGAGCTCCCTTTGGAGAGAAGGGGGCCCTGCCGCCGCTAGCTTTCCCTCAGTTGGAACCAGGCCACCGAGGAAGGGACTCTGGCCTTGGCCCAGTCCCCTCCCTGGCGGCTTGCTTTCCCTGGGCTTGAAGGGAGCTCCATGGAGCTCCCTTCAAGCAGAGGGAAACCAGGTCTCCCTTGGGACTGAAGGAGTCCAAGCCACGCTGAGGCAAGACTTAGACTCCTTCAGCCCCAAGGGAGCCACTGCCCCCAATGGTGGCGTGCGTGTGTGTGCACACGCACCGTCATTGGATTATCCAATATTTTCGGTCATCCAACAATCAGTCGGTCCCATTTATGTCGGATAATCGAGACTCTACTGTATATGTGGGCCAGAATACTCCAGAGACAGCTCAGAGTAACCTGGCTCTGCAACCATCCCCCTCCTGCCTTACCTGGCCCTCAAGTCCCATGCCATGGTGGCTATCTGCATGGGCATCGTGCTGAGCAGCCTGGCACATCTGCCACCACTGTGTGTTGCTCACTCGTGAGATCAGAACAAGGTAGCTAGTGACCAGTCACATGGCTCAGTGTCTTGTTCTGACCTCAGGATGAACAACCGGCAGTAGCGGATGTGCTGGCTGGCTCAGTGGGATGCCTAAGCAGACTGCCACAGTGATGCAGGAACAGAAGGCTCTCGATCTTCCCATAAAAACTGGAGTAAGTTTTTTAAAACTCTTTTAAGGGTGTTATACCCTAGTTCTGGCATGGACCATGCTGGACTGCTTGCACCACAACCAGGGTCTGGAGTGGAGGAGGGGCCTTTTGGCCCATGCAGACAGAGCCCTTCAACTAACAGCACAACCTTATATATCACTACTCAGATGTAGACCCTGTTGAATGCCATGGGGTTTACTCCCATGTAAATGGAAGTAGAGGTACAAGCCTCTTTATTGGTCCATCGTCCTATGTACTTTCCTCAGATGTTGTTGAGCTGCAACTCCTATCATTATACACCATTGACTACTGGCTAGGGCTGATGAGTACACTCATTTTCCAGGCTCTACTTTGCCCACTGTAGTCTAGTTTCAGGTGGGACTTTTCCAGCCCTACTTGGAGATGTTTGGGATTGAATCTGATACCTTTTGAATGCAAACCATATGTTCTGCCACTAAGCTATTGCCCTTAGTGTATGCATACTATAGCTTTTTAAAAGGGTTGGGGACAACCTAACTTCCTTGAGTAAAGAGTTCCATAGTTGAGGTGTTACCACAGAGCAAGTCCTCTTAGCTGTACCCATCGGCCTAATTTCACAAGGTGTTGAGGCACACCACAGGGCCTCCTCTGGAAATCTCAGTTTTCTGTTGTGGTTTTGGCTGCACTAGATCTTCTAGGTCAAGTGTCAGATAACACTTTTGATTCTTCTTTTAAAATGTTTTGTCACACCCCAACTTGGAATCTTGACAAAAAGGGCTATGCCTCTTAATGACTGTATTGTGTTAAGACCACATTCCCATTGCTCTAACTGCAAGTGCAAACTAGTGGCAACTGTTGTGCTTATTTTCATTTTTGTGCCAGCATCCTTGTTGAGTGGCCTTTCAAACCTGAGCTTCAAATAGCATTTGATCTAAACATTTCCAGTTATTGTGGGGAGGGGATGTGGGCAGGGAAGTGGAAGTGATGTGAGGAAGAAGGAGGGGACTGGAAACTTAAAAATAATCTTTTATAAAGAAAGGAAATTTCTCACCGATCAGTTCGAGAGCTGCCTCTTTTCCTGAATCACTGAGGAGAATGAGAACAAGAACTGGCTTAATGATTAGGATGCTAAGCCAAGAATTGTAGGAGATGAAGTATAGTTTAAGGGCTGGGAGTTAAACATTTGAAGCTGAAGAGGTCATCATGTAGTACCAAGACACAGTATCGTAAAATACAGGATGCTCATGTCATACCTTCCTGTAGTCCTTATTTCAGTTGTTCTCACAATGTTCTCACAAGGTGACTAGGATCCAGACTTAGTCATGCTTAGAATAGACCCATGGGACAAGTTATGGGACATGCTGTTCATGGGACAAATTAATTACACACTTTAATTTCCACTGGTTTCAATGGGTCTGTTGTAAGCATAACTAAGGCTGGAGTCAACCATTATGCACAGAACTAGTTTCTACTGGTGGAATGTTTTGTAAGGAGTAAATATTTACTAGATTACACTGTTGGTTTGTTCAGTAAATTGGTGATCAAGGGGAAGGGACAAATCCACAAAATATAGGTATATCACACAAGTTATGTGGTATAGAGTCAGAAATAATTATCCCTAAATCTTTTTTCCTTTATAATTCTTAAATAAAGGAATGGTTTTTCTTTCATTTTTCTTTTTTGAGATCTTTTAAGACATATTTGTCATACCAGTGCTTATTACACCTTTCTTTTAGGATGTTTGCTAGGGATTGGCATTTTAGGATCTTTTTCACTTTTGTAGTCTGTTTGTAAATCCTCTTCTTTTAAAAACTTACTTCTACCTTGTGATGCTGCAGTTATATTCATATAGGATTGTGTTTTTGTTTGTTTGTTTGTTTGTTTGTTTCCAATTTATGGTGACCCTAGGATGAACCTATCGTGGTTTTCTTGGCAAGAGTTGTTCAGAGAGGCTTTGTCTTAGCTGCCTTCTCAGGATGAGAAAGTGTGACTTGCCCAAAGTCACTCTTGGTTTCCATGGCTGAACAGGGATTTGAACCCTAGTCTCCAGAATCATTGTGCAATGTTCAAACCACTGCACAAATCACACTCTCCAGGAGAATGTGACTATAGAGACTGGCTACTAGAAGTGGTCTCATATGGGGCATAAACTTTCCCTCTATTGGATCTTTGAAATTTGTGTTGGTCCTTGGAGTTTGGCAGAAAGATTTTATTGCTTCCTAGTTACCAAGGTTTGGAAGCTTCCTTGACGTTGGCACCTGTTACAGCAGTCCAGCAGTTGGATGAAAACAATGAGTAGATTTGACAAGGATGAAAATCTTTATTAAAGAAAGTATCCAAATTATACAAGGATCGATCGATAGACGGGCAGATAGATAGATCCTTGTGTAATTTGGATACTTTTTTTTTTGTTGTTAAAGATTTTCACCCTTGTCAAATGTAACTCATTTTGACATGAAAATTGAAATTTGTGCAAATACAGATCAGCTTTGCACAGACCTGAGCACAGAACATGGAAAAGATAGTTTTGGGATTATAACTCACACTTGCCATACTAGTTGCAGAATTCTGGGAACTAGTCCAAAGAGTAACTACAGTACTGTATTTGAAACTCTGAACACTTTATTGTAAATGAGATCTCACCAGTACTGCATAGTAGATTCTCAACTCTTGGGAGTGAAGAAAGCACTGCCTTTTGAGCTACATTGTTACCATGTTCAATTTGCTAATCATTTTAATTTTCCAAATCGTTTTCTGAACAGTTGCTGCCTATTCAGTCCCCTTCTGCACTTTGTTGCCTTTCTTACATCACCAGTGTGTGTGATGCTTTACAAAGCAGCAGAGAAAAGGTTTTCCTCTGAGGAGCTGACAGTGTTTGATATTTTATGGGATATGAGAGGAAGGGGAAAGAGGCTGAGAGAATGTGACTTGCCCAAGGTCACCCAGTGGGCTTCACGGCCAAGCTGGGAGTCGAACTCTGGTCTCTAGAGTCATAGTCCAACACTCAAACAACAACACCATACCAACTCCAAGCTTCTTCAGCCTCATCTAATTTAAAGGGGTTAATGAGGATAAATTGAGGAGGAGGACATCCGTATTCCATGCCTTGAATTCATTGGTGGAAAGGTGGGATATAAATGAAACAAATAGATAGACTCTAAAGGCTCTTTCAATATTATTCACCCCTTATTCACCCCTTCCCACTCATGAGAGGAGGAGGTTGGATGAACTGTGCCTCTGGGATCAAGCATTCATGTGGAGGGTTTGCTACAGAACATTATCTGTAGTGTAGCTGAGTTAGTAGTAACAGAGAGAATAGGTGGTGTCTGCCCGATCAGAGTGCTGTTTAGATTAGTCCTAATACTAGTTCCTTCCCCCCTCCTCATATTAAGATAAAGTGGGAAAGATACCAGCCATATTTGTTGTTATGAGTTCATTTTAGGAAAGGTGCAAGAGATAGAAATGTAATTAAGAAATGAAATAACAATAGTAATGATCTATATTCATTACGTAACGGTATACTTTATTATTGAGGTTTAGTGGCAGAATTAATGGGTTGTGCCCAGGTTTTCATGGGAGTGGTGGATTCTGAGGAGAGATCTGATAGAAGTTAGAGTGGTGATGATGAAGGAGGGGTTTCCCCCCCATTTCCTTTCCCCCCTATTTGTCTCCCCCCATTTACTCCAACATTAATTAAAATTAGTGCATTAATTAAAATTATAAAAAAAGGTCAACCATAAATAACAGGACAACATAATCAATATATTTTTCTATTTGCAGTGTGAGAGCCAGTGTGGCATAGTGGTTTTAGTTTTGAACTAGGTCTCTGGAGACCAGGGTTCCAATCCCAGTGAAGTCATTTCCAATTTATGGCAACCCTAAGATGAACCTATCATGGGGTTTTCTTGGCAAGAGTTGTTCAAAGGAGGTTTGCCATTGCCTTCCCCTGAGACTGAGAGAGTGTGACTTGCCCAAGGTCACCCAGTAGGTTTCATGGCCAAGTTGGGAATTGGACCCTTGTCTCCAGAGACATAGCCTAACATTCAAACCACTATGCCAGGCTGGCTCTCTAATGGGAACATAATGGGGACATAGAGCTGAATTAACATTTGCAGTCTGAAGTGTGCAGGGTTGCAAAAGGCTTCTTTGCATGTCAATTCAGAACTCCTACTATGTTCAGAGGAATGATGAGGTTGCTGCAGATGCCACTGAGATGGCTTTGTGCAACCTGGTACTTTTTAGATGCATCAATTGTCATTGTGGTTGTATGCCTTTAAGTCATTTTCAACTTATGGCAACCCTAAGGTGACGCATTCACAATGTTTTCTTGGCAAGTTTTGATCACAGGGTGTTTGCCTTTGCCTTCTTCTGAGGTTGAGAGTGTGTGACTTGTCCAAGGTCATGCAGTGGCTTTCCATGGCTGAGCGCGGATTCAGACTCTGGTCTGCAGAGTCCTAGAGTCCAATGTTCAAACCACTACACCACACTTGCTTTCACAGTGGATTATAGTTCCCATCGTTCCAGCCAGTTTTACTATACTGGCTGGGATGATGACAACTGTAGACCAGATTAGGAAAGCTTGATTGCTTCTCTAAATGTAGTTTGTTAATGCAGGGTTAAATCCAAGGTCTCCGAATGGACTACTGCTCATGCAATTGAATTTCTCTCTGCTGTCCTTTCCACCTCACCTAAATTTCCTCCAGAGCAAATCTGAGGAGTGCACAGAAGGGTGAAACAGGGGGAAGAAATCCATTCTCCATTCTTCTGATACAACACTCAGTTTGCTTTAGTCTTTTAGCCAAGTATTATCAAAATAAAATCTATATTTTATCTTTCTCCCTGTCTGCATGCCCACGTGTGTGTTCATTTTCCCTCCCTCCACCCCGGTTGTATTTAAAGCCTGTATTTTTAATTAGCTGTTTCTGGAATTTCCTTCTCAATGTCATGAAATGATTTTAAACTTCTTATCGGTTGACCTTCCTTAGGCTTACTCTTATTTCCTTCCTGGCTTTACATTTATGGGTTTTAAGTGTGTAATACCAGTTGCCCTCTTCTTCCTCTAGACCATTTTCCCCTCTGACCTTTGCTTGGTATTGTAACAGGGTCTGTCTCTGGCTGCAGAAGCTGATAAGAAGTTCCATCTCATATTTTAGAAATGAAGACTAAAAGCAGTTGCCTACAGCTGACTATGAGGCTGTCTGCACTTACTGAGTCTTTGAAAATGGTTTCATGATGGCCGGGATCCCAGAAGAATAGCTCAAGGGTTCTTTAAATCCTAATATGTCATATCTCTTTCAGCCAGAGGTGAAATGTTAAAAAAAGGCCAATTGCTCCAGTGACCTAAATTCATTCCTCTCTTTTATGAGCAGGAAGGTAGTCAGGGACCTCCCTTTTCTTAAGAAGAGCAAAAAGAGGGGGGACACTTCCACCAATTCTCACCACTGGTGGCAAGGGACTGAGTTTGTTCTTAGCATGATGCCAGCCTCTAATGGACTATTTAGGATCTGACACCAGAGTTTTGCTTCCTCTCCTATCGGGGCCTGATAAGGTGAAGTGAAGATGATAAAAGAATTAAGGATTTTGTCTGGGATCCTTTCCTGTTTCACTCCTTCCCACTTCCCTTGGGGGTTCAGTGTCACAAAATCAAACAATTTGGTGGAGATTGCGTCTAAAATTGTCATTTTAAACAGATATCAGTCTGTATAAAAGTCACATTCTTATATATTTGGATCAAGAGTGGTTTGAATATTTTCATTGGGTTCCCCTCCACCTTACTTTTGCCATACTTTCCTTCAACAGAGTAAATAGCATACAGAATAAAACACAATAGGAAGACTATGCCAAACTGAATATAAAACTATTGACAACAATGAGGTATACACAGCTGATGAGGCAATCCTTTATCAGTGAATTTAGTCCTTGTGAAAGAATATCAGCTCTTAACCTTTTGATACTACAGATATACCTCAAAGACATAGCCATCACAGGCCGGGAGCAGACCAGCAAGAAGGGGCAGCTTGAAGCTGCCTCTGCCAAAAATGGATTGGGGCCATGGCAACCACATGCTGCTTGAAGCTGAACCAAAAAGGAGCAGAAAAGATCTGCTCCTTTTTGGGCCGGAAAAACGGCGGCTTTCTTGGTCCCACCAAAGCCGACTTCAATTTGCTCTGGCAGCATGTGGCGTGTAAATGTTGTTATAAGTTTTATTTATGTATTGCAATTTTTATCCTGTATTTTGTATTTGTCATTGCAATTTTTACTGTACACCGCTAGGATCAACACGGAATAGCGGTCTATAAATAAAACTTACTACTACTACTACTACTACTACTACTATTATTATTATTATTATTATTATTATCCCTCCAGAGCATCTTGAAGACATCCATGTCTGAGCAGCCACCCCACTTCCAGGCAGCTTCAGGGCTGCTTCAGAATGTGTGGCATATAAATGTCGCACTCCAAAGCTGCCCAGACGGTGGTTTTAAAGTGCTTTCTGTTCTGGCCCTTAGTCTTGAAAATCATTATGCAAAGAGATACCATAGCACCTTTGAGACTAACTGAAAGAAAGAAGCTGGTAGCCTGAGCTTTCCTAGACTTCAGCCTACTTTCCCAGATGCATGGAGTGGAGTGGAGAGTCCAGACAGGGACGTAGCCAGGATTTTAGGAAGGGGAGGGGGGTCCAGACTAAGTGCCACCATTATAATGAGGCTTGGGCAACGCGGCACAGCAGCACGCACCATTCATTTTTCTAATGGAAGGGGGGTCTGGACCCCAAGGGCCCCCCCCCCCCCCTTGGCTAAGTCCCTGGTCCAGAGACAGAGCTATATAAGTTGTTTGTGAGATATTCTCACAAAACAAAAACAAAATCAGAAGACACATCTGAGGTCCTCTGTCTTATGACACCAGCATGCATATTTATTTACATAGTATATTCCACTTTTCTCTCCATGCAGGACCCAGAGTGGCTTACAACATGAATAAACAAACAATTGTCATATTAAAATTAAAAAGCTAAAAACTTGAGCCTGACCAATTTTTAAGATAATCCAGGAGGGCTTTCTTTCCATCCTGCCACCATCATAGGTGCATTTGGTGAGGACACAGGAAAGAGCCTTCTCACTGCCTGCTCCCAAGTGGTGGAACTCCCTCCCATGAAAGGCTCAGGTGGCCCCCTATTTACTTTCTTTCCTCCCACAGACAAAAGGCCTTTTTATTTTGGCAGGCTTTGGGTTCTTAACTGAATGTGAAAGAAGAATGTTTAAATAGGATATGTTTTATTTTTAATATTTTCACTGTATTTTAAAGCTGCTTTAATTTAGTTTTTTTTCTAGAATTGTTTGTTTCTTTTTTTAACTTTTGTGTCAAATAAGTATTAACTATACTTGGTTTTAATTTTTTGTAAAATATCTTGAGTCCCATGTGCTATAAATTAAATATGCTGAATGGCCCTTATTGGACTGGATGACCCTTGTGGTCTCTTCCAACTCAACGATTCTATGAATAAATAAATACCTATAAATATGATAAATTTCAAAAGCTTAGAAGCATTTTAAAACATAACGAGAATACAGAGTACACCTCCTCTCCATTAAAAGATTTTATACAGCAGCCAATTAGTGGTTGAAAGCCTCTTTGAATGAAAGGGAGCCAGAGTAATCTCTTGTGGAAGGGAGTTCCACAGCCTGGGAGCAGCCACCAAGAAGGCCCTTTCTCAGGTCTCCACCAAATGTACTTGTGAGGTTGGTGCTGGTGAAGATCTCAAAACTTGGTCAAGCTCATAAGGGTGTATGCGCATACACACACATCCCAGGACAATTCATTGAATATCCATTAGTTCCATAATATAGTTCTAGATGGATGGATGCATTCTTTATTACTTTGCTTAGCCTAACAGCAATATTCACTCAATATTAGGCAGCTCGTGAGTCAAAATTACAGCATTGTACAGAATTTGAAAAAATTATGTTATATCCCTAGGTGTTCTGTCTGAAGGCGTCTAGTAGTCTTAGGTCCAAAACAGTAACTTCTTCAAGCTCTGCAAATAAATCTGTCACAGAAATAGAAATCAATTCTTCCACACTGAAATATGGACAATAATGGAAGATAGAGATTCTGCCGTGCTTTAGTATTACTTCTAATGGAGGTCATTTTGGATTACTGGTTGTTGTTGGGTTGTGGGTTTTTTGTTTGTTTGTTTGTTTTGTTTTGTTTTTTGCATTTTATTATACTGTCGCTTGGTGCCTTGAATATCCCAGCACAAATAGAATGACAAGTGTTATGCTTGTGCCGAAGCCTTCTATAAAAGAGAAAAATAGAGATTGCTGGCATATTCTTCTAGTCTTGCCTTTCTGGAATGGTCTCAATTTCAGAGTCCACATTATGGAAAACACAGGCTAAATTGGGTTCTCTTTGTTGGCTGCTCACTTGATTAAGCATCGAAATGGAACTGTTGCTAGTGGTAGCCCCATAAAGTCAAGGTTGAAACACATTAGCAGAATATGGGAAGGTTGGATTACTAAGGCTCAGGCTAGGTCCCTGGAATTCTTGCTTTCTTTTTGAAAGGGCAATGCCAATAGAGCTTTGATTTACTCTATCTCCAGGTTTAGCAGCTTTCATTAGCTTTAATCAAAAGGTCCTTTGAAATCATGGAGGCTATTTATAATGGGTGCATTTAGAGATAAGCTGAGCTGAAAAGGTACTTTTGTTGCTATGGATGTTTTAGGTTATCCCCACTATAAGAAAAGAGGCAGGAGTTGTCTTCTGTGGTTTCACCACAGAAGGGGGGTAAATGTATTTCTGTTTTTCCTTAAGTTTCCCTGTGTCTATTCTTTACAATTGTTGAGTTTATGTAATTTCCATTCCTCATCTGAAGGTAACATATTAGGAGGAATCCTCAAACTCTGGAAATGTCTGGGGCTAGTTGGGTGACTGACTGAGTGAGAAGGCAAGGCAGCAGGAGGGAAGGGAGAGTGGGGAAATGCTCTGCAGCACTGGCATCCTTTCCCACCCCCTCCTTCCTTTTCCAGCAATGTCCTGGGGGGCGGTGGGGGGCGGCATAGGGAGGTGAGACAGACCATGAGCGACTGCCTCACTGGGTGTTTGCCCTCCCTCCTCTGAACTGCCACTAAGGGCAGACTGCACCCTCTACATCACTCTAATGACGCCCCTGCTTCTGGTGTCTTTCCTCCCAAGTGCATTCATTTGTTTCCCTGTCCACTGGCTTTCTGGGGAAACTTCTTTGTAGTCTTGCTGTAATCTCATTTATGGGAAAGCAGAGGAGCATCTTCTAGAGCAGGAGTGGGTGACTGTGGGAGGCAAGGAGGCTGCATTCACCCCCAAGGAGACCTGAATCACCCCACTGCATATACCCTTGTTGTTGTTGTTGTTGTTGTGTGCCTTCAAGTCATTTGCAACTTATAGTGACCCTAAGGCTATGACCCTATCATGGGTTTTTCTTGGCAAGATTTGTTCAGAGGAGTTTTGCTATTGCCTTCCCCTGAGGCTGAGAGTATGTGACTTGCCCAAGGTCACCCAGTAGGTTTCTGAGGCCAAGCTGGGAATTGAAACGTAGTCTCCAGAGTTGCAGTCCAAACTCAAACCACTATGCCACTCTGGCTCCTACTGCACCCCCACCACACCATGCACAAAACATGCCCCACATTGCTCCTAATGCACTCTAGGGGCTGTGGGACATGTTTATCCTGTTTTTAGCATCCTAGGGTCATTTTAGGTCTAGTAGAGTGCCCCCCCCCCAAAAAAAAACATACAGTGACCAGGAGTTACTCCTTGTTTACTTCCATTTATTAAAATGCTTCTTGGGCTTAAAATGGAATGGGCCTCTCAAAACATGGTGAACATGCCCCCAAACGCACTAGAGGGCATTTGGATGACTTTTTTTTTTTAATCTAAGGAGGCCACAAAACAGCCCTGGAGTCTGCACTTGGATGGTGGTTGTGTGCTTTTAAGTTGTTTCCAACTTATGGCAATCCTAAGGTGACCCAGTAATGGAATTGTTGTTGCAGTTTAGGAGTATAGTTGAGAGGCTCTGTTGAAACAAAAAGGAAATACATTTTTTAAAAATAAATTAAAGCAATTTATAACAATAACAAACAACAATACTAAACAAGTTGACTAAAGGGATTTTTATGTAAGAGTTTCCTCTTACTTTTAACTCTTACATAAATATGCCTTTGGTCAACTGGTTTAGTGTCATTGCTGTTTGTTATTGTGTGCCTTCAAACCGTTTCTGAATTATGGTGACCCTAGGGCCTGTCATGGGGTTTTAAGAAGCTGAGAGTGCATGACTTTCCCAGGGTCACCCAGCTGGTCTCCATGACCAAATGGAGTTGTACTACAACATTCAAACCACCATACCATGCTGGTTTAGTGGACATTTTGTTTAACAAAATTTGAGCCTTCAGACTATGCCTGATTATTTGGTCAAACTGCCCAATGCTTTATCAAAGAACAAGGGAATAACTTTTGAAAGGTTATGTTGGGAATAATTTGCCACATAGAGACAGAAAAATAAATAATATTATTTTCAAAAGTGTTCCCTTGTTTCTAAGGAAGTGGGTCCTGTTGGAGAGGGTACAGCTGACTCTTTCAGGGTTGCTCTAAAAGTTCATGTACAACAAGGCTGAGATGGAAATGATGGCAGGTCTGTTTGGGTCTAGGCCAATTACTAACAAACATTCATTTCCAGCCCACAACATATGTAAGTGCCTAAAGGCATATTGGTTAACATTTGATAATCTCCATGAAGGCCCTTGAAATAATTAACTTCTTAGTTATTGCATTTTGCCCCATCCAGGCTGACTCAAAGTCACTGTAGAAACTGTTCTCTCTCTCTCTCTCTCTCTCTCTCTCTCTCAAACGTTCCTGAAAGTGAACTGGATTTGCTTTCATTGTCACATGCCACATTTAATAGTGCAAAACGCTTTCTATTCTGAAGGACAAGTTAATGTGGAAATGAAAGGGATTAGGGTGACTGAGAAGAAATGATTGCCTTCTTTCATTTTCTCAGTTTAACATAACAATACTTGTGGACACAGGGATTATATATAGTGTTGAGTTGCCATACTGACTGGATAACCAGGTTTTTTGAGGGATTCCAGGCCTGCCACCTTGTGCCTGTTTCGGGCATTCGCTGCCTGGCCTGGATTGTTAGGTGTATTTACTAAATTATTTATTTAAAGACTGTTTATGGCCTTTGTAGTTCCCAAGACTGAAAGGGAACTGTGTGGAAATCATTCTGCTCAATCATTCAATAAGAAAAGGCCTGAGCCTCCCTCTTGCTGGTGCAGCCAATGAGAAAACTAATGCCGTATTGAAGAATTAAAGCAATTGGAGACCACTTTAACTTCCATGACTCTATCCTGTGGAATCCTGAGATCTGTTGTTTGGTGAGGTACCAGAGCTCTTTGACAGACCAGGATGAATACCTCATCAAACTACAAATCCCAGGATTCCACAAGATAAGGTACTAGCAGTTAATGTGGTGTCAAGCTGCTTTAATTCTGCAGTGTGGCTACCACCCTTACAAAAGGTTGTTGGAAGTGCTGACTGATTAAATAAGAAGAAAATAAGATTTCTGTACTATGATATCTGAGAGCCAGAATGGTGTAGTGTTTGAGTGTTGGACTAGGATATAGGCCTGAGTTCAAAACCCCGCTTGGCCATGGGTACGACAGGGTGACTTTGGGCAAATCATCCTTTCTCAGCCTAAGAGGAAGGCAAGGACAAAACCCCTCTGAACAAATTCTGCCCCCCAAAACCCTTAAGGTTGTCATAAATCAGAAGTGACTTGAAGGCACACGACGACGACAACAACAACAACCAACATTAACAATGCTCTTTATAGCAATGCGGAATCATATGGTTCTCCATATGTTGTTGTACTGCAAGTCCCATTAGACCTAGTCAGATTAGCAAATGGTGGCGAATGATGTGAACGGCCATCCAACAACCTCTGTTCTAAATTGATAGACATTCAGTATACCCATACTGATATTAGAGGGAGTTATAATTGTTGATATTAAGGTTGAATCAAGTTTGGATTGGGAACGCTGTCTTACAAGAATGCTTATTGACTCATTTTCTTTTTTAAAAAAAAAACTACAGGGCATGCAAAAAATCACAGGAAGTTTAAGAGGAGAAGCAAAACGGGACAGTGGCCCCCCAATGTCGTTTTATCTGATATAGAGTCATTGAAACATAGCTTAGCCTCAGAGCAGCTTCCTGCAACCAATAAAAACAGAACGGGCAGCATAAGAGGCATGAATACACGCCGCAGAACCAAGCGATTTCTCTCCTATCCTCGATACGTAGAAGTTATGGTAGTGGCAGACAGCCGAATGGTCGCTTACCATGGAGCAAACCTTGAGCACTACATTTTGACCTTAATGTCCATAGTAAGTATCAACATCGGGGTTGATGTTGCATTGAGTTGGGATAGATTTTACTTGGCTGACACGATGAATCATTAAAATTCATATTGTTCAGATTAAACTCATGTTGTTAAAAGAAGAGCCTCATCAACACACCAGATATTCCAGCAGATTTTATCAAATTCAGTATTTCCCATGTATTCAGAAAATGGAATATTAATTGGGTGATATGTAAATAAAAACTCAGATGCAGTTAGATGTAGTGACTACCTACCATTGAATATTTCTATTACTCAGCAAGCTGTTAGAGCATGTTTCTCAGCTCCTAATAGGAGTGTTTCTGCTCAGGAAAGAGCCTAGAACAGTAGGAGGAAATGAAAGTGCAGCCACAAGCCCCCTCCCCAGATCAAAAAATCCCTACCCTCCTACCCCAAGTGTTCCCTTACGTACACAGGGGCATTTTTTGGCCACTCTGGGCCATTTAATAACAGGAAGTTGTTACATCCAGCACCAGTGGCAACACTAGGAGGGTGCGGAGGTGCGGCCTGCACTGGGTGGCCCTCCAGAAGAGGAGTGACACCTGATTGGGCTGTCCTCCCATAGGGGAGAGAGGGTTTGACCATAGCTGACCTTGTTTCCTTGCAGCGGCAGCAACTGTCTGCTTGTGAGTAGCAGCAGCAGCCCCTGAAGCCTCCCCAGAGCCACTGATCCTTGCACCCACCCAGCTCCAGTTCCAGCTCTGGCTTGGGGATAGTGGAGGTGGCTGTGATGTCAGTCTGAGGATCTGCTCACCTGGAGCCCTTCCTCCTCTGTTACCATCAGCCTGGTGTGGAGGAGCTGCCCATGGGGCAATGGTGCCCATAGGCTACCCTGAACAATGCTCACCACCCCCCTCAGGAGGCTGGGACCCTTCCTTAGTAACTGGAGCTTAGGACCTCCAGACCCCTGACCAAACCCTACAGTCCCTGGCTCACATGGCCCATCTGTGGAAGGAAGAGGCCACCTGGAGTGGGTGGTCTTTCCTCTCTCTTTCCCCTATCACTGCTGGAAGAGTCCTCCTCTTCCTTCTCAGGAGGCTGCCTGTCAGAAAAAAAGGTCTCCTCCTCAGGGGCCACATGACCTCAACTATGTGGGAGACAGATTCTCCCTAGGGGTCCTAGCCTGGGCCCAAATCTCTCTCTTGAGACTGGCAGAAGGAGGGGCAGTGAGGGTCGTGGTCTACTCATGGGAGGAAGGTAGGACCCCCTCCCGGACCCTCCCCCTCCCTCGCCTGACTTGTCCCCTCTCTGCCCCTCCACTCCGGGGCTGATCTGGATGGCAGGGAATGAGGAGAGTTGGCAGCCCCGCTCGCACCAGATGACAGCGGGGGTGGGGATGTCAGTGCCCAGCAACAAGCTGGGTAAAATGTTTTCTATTGGCAATTAGGCAGGTCAGTCACTGGGGTAGTTCTGAGTTTGTCCAATGCTTCAGCTGTAGCCAGTAAAATTGTGGCTTGATTTCAACTCCAGCAAATGTTTCTGTCTTTATTTCTGGTCATGCAGAGCCCACCTTTTGCAGCTGGGCCTTCAAAGTCCTTCTCATGGCCAGAATTCAATCAGATCTAGGTGAACTACTCCAGCTTTTTACAGTGTGGGATGGGGTGGGGAAAGATTGTTACTTCTTTGCTAGTTTGTATGCTTATTAATATTAACTTTTTAAACTTTTATCTTTTATACAGGTAGCATCTATTTATAAAGATCCAAGCATTGGAAATTTAATTAATATTGTTGTTGTGAATTTAGCAGTCATTCCTAATGAACAGGTAATTACTTTTTAGGATGGTCCCTTACTTCCCACATCAATATCCTGCACACATATTATCCGCTTGACATACCTCTTGTGATTTGTTATTATTAATTATTCTTTCAAGTAGATGCTTTTGCACCTAGAAAAACACAGCATGCCCTGCCCAAAGACTCACTGAGACCTGGTTGAATAAGGCAGGCAGCCTGTGTTTTCATTGCTTTGGGTACTGAGATAGTTCAGGAAACTATTTGCTAATATTTTAAATCTTCATTTATTTCTTGTGTCTCTCATTTTTATATTTTACTGTTTTTATTGAATATTTAATAATAATAATAGTAATAATAATAATAGTAATAATAAATTTTATTTATGTTTCCCCGCCTCTCCCATAGGATCGAAGCGGGGTTACAGACTATTAAAAACCACTACAAACTATCTCATAAATAAAATCCAATAGTATAAAAACTCTAAAAACAATCATACAACATACATATCCAGGGTAGGCAGAGAATCGATGGCATCAGAGATACAAGCTTCATTCTTCAGGGGGGAAGGCTTGACAAAAGAGAAAGGTTTTAAGGCTGTTTTTAAATGATTCCAAGGGGGTCATAAGACAGAGCTCATCGGGAAGACTATTCTGGATCCTCAGGGCTGCTAATGAAAAAGCCATCTGGAATGTGGCAACATACTTGGTATTTCCAACAGGTTCTTCCCGGATGTTCTAAGTGTGCGGGGCGGATTATATGGGGAGATGTGGTCCCTCAAGTAACTTGGGCCCAAGCCATATAGGGCTTTATAGGTAATAACCAACACCTTGTATTGTGCTCAGAAGCGAATAGGCAGCCAGTGAAGATCTTTCAAAATAGGTGATATATAGTCAAACCTGGATGCACCCATATACAGTACAGTGCTACCTCCATATCAGTGGAGAATGCATTCCCAGACTTACTGTGGGAACGATCATACTAACCCTATTGAAATGAATGACTTTCAATGGAAGTCACACTGATGACCTAGAGATTCCTAGAGAGAATATTTCTCTAGACATTTCAGAGTCCTCCAGTGAGATTTTATATTCAACTTCCTCTGGAAGCATATTACAAAATCATGCTGGAAGACCAAGGAAATGTCTAAAGGGAGCATATTTGTTCACACTTGAATAAGTGAAACCATAGGTACTGGTCCTGTGAATATGGGAGTCATAGGGGCTTGACAGACCACCCTGAAGGGCCAAACTATATCAGGGCCCCAGCAACTGCATACCATGACTCTGATCTGGCCTTTCAAGGCTACAAAAAGGTGTGCGATAGCTGCAGCAGTACGGCTATATGGTGCTCTTTTGGTGCTACGTCATATGGACGCAACGCCAGAGGACTACCATGATGCTGCACACCATGTGAAGTGCCACACAGTATCATAGCACCCAGGGGCGGAGGTGGGACATCACATCCAGATGATGCACGCCCTGACTCCGCCCCTGGGTGCTATGATACTGTGTGGCACTTCACATGGTGTGCGGTCTGTACAGGGTCATACTATACTTTCAGTTTGATCTTATTGTTATCTACTTTGGATATCTATTGTGAGACTGTAGGGAGAACATCATTATTTATCTATTGCAAATAAAAAGGTGATATGCAAACATGTAGTACTATTTGTAATGGGACTCACTTCTGAGTAGACATTCATTAATGAGCTAGCACAGTATAGTGCTTTGAGTGTTAGACTAAAACTCCAGGGGAATCCCCATTTAGCCATGAAAACTTGCTGAGTGAGCTTGAGCAAGTCACATTCTCTCATCCTCAGAGAAATGCACTGGTAAACCTCCTCTGAAGAACTACTGCCAAAAAAACCTCTCCCCCCATGATAGGGTTGTCATGTGTTGGATTGGATTTGAAAGCACATAACAACAACACATTCATTTGATTGCACTGTAAATTAAGAAGAGACAGAAGAGGGGTGGATTGAGAGGGAATACAAGACATAAGTCATAATCATCTTTGTCCATTTGATACCTAGGATGGTCCTTCTATATCTTACAATGCTCAGACAACACTAAAAAACTTTTGCCAGTGGCAGCAAACCCAGAACTACCCCAGTGAAGACCATCCAGAGAAACATGACACAGCTGTACTAGTGACAAGGTATGTCCTGGGCGGATGATTAGTATCATTATTTATTTTCATCTTCTGGTCTCACTGAAATAGCAGTATATTGCCATGTTAGATATAATTGCTGAACTGTCTAGTAATAGTACATGGTGTAAAAACAGATAACTGAAATGTTGTGGCATAAACATTAGCATATTGGTGATATGTATGCTGACAAAATGGAGAAGTATCATTCTTCACAGTGAATGGATACCACCTGACTTTTCATCCCCCATTTTAAGTGACCCAGATTATGGTACAAACTATAGAAACTTCCTAGACAGCAGCTCTGATTAGTGGTAAAGATCACTATGTTTTGAGAGAAAGAGAACTCTTGTGGAAAGAGTCTGAAGTTGAGGATGGAAGTGGCTTCATGAAAGTGTTAAGCATTTGCATTGCAGCTGTGGCTGCACACACATCTTTTCCCATTTTTGCACTAATGGCCTGTCAGTTGCAAAATACATTTTAGATGTGCGAGCTTTTAAAATGGGCTTTCTCAGTTGGGTAAGTGCTGCATAAGTGCAAATGTTGGTTTGTGGGTGGAGGGAATCTGCATGTACAAGTTGTAATGCTTTCAGTGGAGACCTCCTAGATCATGGCTGTAAATTCCAAGTGGAAAAAGTTGCTGTGAATGCCTGTCCTTATAGTAAATTCTAAACATATCCTGCACCACAATCTATCTGGACAACTTTAGAGACCCAGACCATCTGCTGTTTTTAGTGTGAAACACAAGTAGTATTTAGTCCTTTCAATTTAGGAATGTATTATGTTAGCAATATTTTAGGCTGGCTGTGGAACAAAATATACCATCAGGTCTATGACTTCAAGTGTTGGTAGATACCTTTGCCCACTATTCTGAGGGCAGAAATGGTAGATTTGTGGCCCTTCAGATATTGTTGGACCAGAGCTCCTGTTGTCCCTTACACTTAGCCAATTGGCTAGGGGTTATGGGAGTTTAATAATATCTGAAGAGCCTCAAGTTTTCTACCCCATGCCAGGGGAAAAACTTAACTTGGAGTTGACCAGAGCACACTAAAAAGGGACAGGGCAAAGTGGAGAGGCCAATTTTGTTGTTAGTTTCATTTCTGTGATAAGTTTCAGTTAGTAGTTAAGAGCAATGC